>NW_018226029.1:169480-175097 GCF_001263595.1 Phalaenopsis equestris | reverse complement strand
TTTGCTTATCTATCACTAATAGGATCTATCACTAATAGGAAAATGAAATAAATATGTAAGTTTAATAACTATTAAATAACTAAATATACTAATGAAGTTTTTAATGTGATATTAAATATATAAGAAATCATCCTTCTCATTGTCAAAAAAGTATAGTGAATTAGTTCAAATTATATTGTGCCAAATAGGAGCACACCTATTTTTTACCCTTTGGTCCACGCACAAAGAACATTGACTAATCCTACACTTGTTTACTGAATCTGGGGCTAGACTGGGAGGATACCGGCTCTCACTTCAGGGCTCCCACGTTCCCCTCGCCTAAGGGCTAACATCTACACTTCAATACCCAAACGACAGGAACGAATTATAGATTTTAGTCTATCACTCTAAAATCTCCAATTTCATGTATAATTCCTTATTTATTTGCACTAATTCCATGAACGAAACACTCCTTCATGGAATCGAATGTGATTCTCACTTTGTTGTAGAACTCATACTCTATTTCCTTGATCGTATGTTTACAACAGATTTTAACATTTCAATTGGGCCAGATTGAAAGTAAATCAAGATCGAAGTGAAAAATTCATCACAATTTATTTAATATTTTTGTGGCTCAACAAATTCAAATCACCATTTCACAAATCTCAAGACAAGGAGAAAGATAGAGAAGACTACTCAGATCTCATGAGGAAAACACAACAAAACTCGTAATTCATATATAAAATCAAATTCATACAAACTACAATAATAAATAAACTTATCTCTAATTTAAAAGTTCTAGTCTTCTATTCATTTCAAGAATGACTATATGTTGCAATATTAAGTCACTTAGAATATTCAAATGATAGGAGCTTCATGAGAACACTACTAGTAAAAGATCTATTCCATAAATATAAGTTCAGTAATGTATTTAGGTTTTCCCTTCAGGTAGTTCCCTTTAGGTAGGTCCAGTGAAACCAATTTTTGATTAGACATATCCTCAAGCTTCTCCTCACGTTTATATTTTTTTTTTCTTTCTTTCTTTTCTCTTTTTTTTTTAATTGGATTGTTTTCAATCCTATATATTTTCTTTTTTTTTCAGGGATTGTTGTCAATCCTTTCTTTTTTCTTTTTGAAGTGAGGATTACTGTATCTGGATAGCCTTGAATGATTTTGAACATCACCTTTCTTTTTCTAAATTTGAAACTGAAAGCATTCCCTTGTCTTATACATATTTCATAGCATTTCAATCATTGAGCCCCAATCTTTTCTTCTCAAATGAATTTCCAGATTCTTAATACTTCAAAATATAGTTTCCTTTACTTAAAATACTTATTTAAATACTTATTCTCTTATACTAAATATCTTAAGTTACAAAATTAATTTTCATTACAAAAATATTTCTTTAAATCTACCATAATATTTAAATAGCTACAAAATATAGTTACCTGAATTAAATTCACTACATAAAATCATATATGTAATTTTTTAAAATAATTAAATAGAGGACATCTAATAGTTAATCTTTTTCTTCCCTTCCCCAAACTTAAATCTTTAAATATGAAATAATACAGGAGGAAAGAATAACTCTAAATGTAAATCATACCAAAGTATTTCAGGCATTTTCATCATTCTGAAATTTTTGCAGGCCTTCTCAAAATTTCTATTTCGCCTTGTTTGTAATATTATGAGCTTTCTACACATATAAATCTTTAGAGAAATTTCTGGGTAATGAAATTTTGAAATAAGTATAAAACAAAAACATTAAACAAGCACAATATTTCCTCACACAACTAGAATACTAAACAAAATAATTACAATTAAAATGCAAAATAAAAATCACATTACATTCCAAAATACTACTCGACATCTATTATACTACACATGCAAATCTAACTACCACACTAACTTTATAACAAAAATTAAAAATCATCCAAGTACAACATAATAATAAAAATGAAAGTCCAAATACCCATAAACATCCATTCCTATTGCAGAAGATCACAGAAATAAAAGTACAAGTACAAGTACATCAATTACATTCAAATATCAAAAACCTAAACTATGTCTTCATCTCCTTGATCAGCAGGTGGATCGGGCTGATACTGAGTATATCGGGGGCACTCAGAGAAAGTAACATCAGGCTCACCTCTGTAGTGTCGGGCCTGATCTTCGTAATAAGCTACTCAAAATTTAAATGCCTCTGAAGGTACTCACTATCATAATCATGTTGGTGTTCTAAACCTCCAATCCTTTCATTTATTAGCTCTATACTTTTTGCTACAAGGTCAACTCATTCATCAAGTAAGTCAGGGTAGGGGAACTATAAGGGGAAGGTCATAACTTGTAGAGGGGACAACTCTACTCGTATAAGGCTCTTGACTCCTACTTCCAGTTTTCCATTTCTCATGGGATTCATAAGTTTTTAAATTGGCCTTACTAATGAGTTTCATAGAATAAACCCATTCTTCATCTCCAGCTTCCACTCCAGAAAGTTGGCAAAGTGCATATATAAGGTCAGGATGTCTAACGTAGTCAATATATTCTTAAAAATAATTCTCCCCACATTTATAGTTCTATTATTCTGAATACAAAAATTCAGAATAGCTCTATCTCTAGTTACCTCACTATGGTGATAAGTTAGTAACAGTTTAGAAGAAATAAAATAGTGTCACACCTTAGAGGTGGCATTCAACATGAAAGCAAAAAAATTTACCCATTTTCATTGTTTAATCTTCCATGTTCCTTTCCCATCAGTGATAAATTTGATCACATCATTCAAGGGGCCTTCCATCGTACTAAAGGATTCATAATGATAGCTATAAGAGTCTGGGACTTCGTAAAAGGTGTTGATGCTGACGGCATTAAATTCAACAGGAAATCCCCACACTTGAACGATTCCATCTTCAGAATAGATTGCGTTGGCATAAAATTTTTTTGCAATATTTGCATCAGCTTTATTGGTGGTGTAACAAAAGTTTTCTCACCTCCGCTCGGCAATAACTCGTTCAATTTCTCCTCCTGAATTCTCAAAAACTCGATCTTGTATACAATTCTTTCCTTTAAATGCTGAAGTAAATCTTGATTGAGCCTTTGCATTAACGAAGAGAGAGTCGTCGAACTCAATTCATCTCTTTTGACGTGGAGACATTTCAATCTAATAAAATTATAAAAAAATTCCAAAATATACTTCAAATATGCCAATAATGGCTTCCAAAAGTAATTCTACGAGTTCAACAATAAGTTCCATGAATTTCTTCCAAATATTTTCTTCACATTCTCAAATTTTTTGGATCTCCTCAATGTGGAAGAAATCCTTGGTGAAATTCAAATATTTTTAACTTGGAGTGAAGCTCTTACCTAGAGATGATCAAATTCAGTGTAAAAAAGCATTGAAATTGCCTCCCAATCCATGATCTCTCAAGCCCTAGGTCAAAAACTGCATTTTTAGGAGGAAGGGGATGATGAATAGTGGTCGTTGACTGGTTAAAATAGTGGTTAAAGGGGTTTTCTCACGATCTCACCATAGGCGGGGTTGATGGCGCCGTCGGCGCGCTCTATTGAAATTTAAAAATTACCCTCGAGAAAAATCCGCCGTCGACGGCGTCGAGGGCGCCGTCAGCGGGCTCTATTGATTTTGGTTCAATTCTCAGATTTTTGTGATTTTGATCAATTTCAAGCCTTAACGACATCCTTTCATTTATTATAGACATAATTATAAGTGACTAAATGATGTACTTATCACAAAGAAACTTTCACAACACAAAACATCACATTTATATATAAATTCCAAGGGGTACAATATACGGGTACAATATATAAATTCCAAGGGGTACAATATACATTACATAACACACCTAAGTTTAGTATTTTCTCAACCTCAACACATTAATTCAGCGTTGCAATCTAAACCATAACAATCAAATTGCTGAAAACAAAACATCCTATGCTTAGTCTCAACTATACAGAGATCTAAAAGCATAATTCTAATGCAAAGCAAATACAAAGTTTAAATTAAATTACATAGATAGACAAATAGGTAGCAATATAAATCTACTATTCTTCAGATTCAGTGCTAGATTCTCCTCTGAGATCATCCATTGATTGCACATGAACGAAGAGGTTATAGAAGGGTCGGTATGGCAGTGGAATCCTCTTCTATCAATTTCATCCTCCTCATCAGTAGTATCAAACTATCTTCTAAATGTCCAGAGTGATCAAAATGTTCTTTCATCCTCTAATCTAGATGATCGAAGAAATCAGAGATATTATTAATTGCATTCATGACATTTTTTACCTAATTCTCCAAATTCTTGATTCTGTGTAGGATCACCAAAGTTTTGTGAGGAATTAAGGGTTGAACTAGCAGTGAATTGTGAGATAATTGATCTACTATAATGGCCATGTCATTTTCATCTTCAAAAGCTAGGAATCTCTCAGTTGGGTCCTCAGTTGGGTCAGTTGGGTCCAAAGTCTTCCAAGGTAGAAGTACCTTTTCCCAATTTTTGTAGGACATTGGAACTGACTGCAAAGTGACAAAATTGTTAAAGGGTGTCCAAGCCCATAAGTTGATCCATCAATCAGGCTCAAAACCGACTTCACAATTATAGATCCAATGTCGATCGGCAGTCCCCTTTGGATGCAGTAATTCAAAATGACACTTTCTTTAAAAACTTTACCGATCTTCATTGTCAGTAGCAGTTTCATAAAAATGAAAAAGTGCCAATGTTTCGAAACGGGATTTAGGAGTGTTGCAAAAAAACTAACATGCCCGTTCTCTCTCATTTCTCAGTCGTCAGTTTCGTCCGTTAAATATTGGTAAATTTCATTCATCTGGTTTCTTGTCGGGAAAAAGTTAGAATAGTGGCAGGCAGGAATAGACAGGAATGTTCTCGGTCATGTATAATTCATTGATCTGTGCAGGAGTGAAAGTGATCCATCTACCTCGCACACAAACAACTCCCTGGTTGATTCCATGCAACTTTCCATAAACTTCTTTTACCACATGAACAACTACAATGGCAGTAGTATAACACAGCATTTCCCATCTTCACCGCACTATCATCTCTTCAATTATCATCAAGGGATTATTCAATCCATGATTTACGAATCCTCGTTCCTTGATCAATCTTTTCTTCGTTAGTACCTTGTTGAAGATTCGTTGCGCTTCTGCACTAATAAACTTTCGCCGATTGAAAACTCGCATTCTGGGATTATTAGGGAAATTGGACGCCATAGGAATGAACTTGGTGGAGTTTCACTTTATTTTTGGGGGAAATATGAACTTAGGAATCAAATTCTGGAGTTTAAAAGGGTAACTTTCGCCCAAAAACTGGCAAAAACTCCCATTCAAACTCCAGAAACCGCCATCTCACCGGTCTCACCGTCTGCGGGGTCGATGGCACCGTCGGCGAGCTTCTATATTTATTTTTCCTGGACTCTCAAGAAAAACCCACCGTCGGTAGTGTCGAGGAAGTCATCGGCGCCCAAGGCAAAAATTGCACAATTTCGCTCTGGTCCGAATGCGTTCCAATTTTTTCTATGGATCTAATTTTTATGATGATTCAAGGGTAAATATGAGTAGTAGAGTTCAATACTACCACAAACTAATGATAATTTCAAACAAAAATACTATAAT
>NW_018226029.1:168297-168605 GCF_001263595.1 Phalaenopsis equestris | reverse complement strand
AAGTTTTTATGTATCTATAAACATCTCTAAAGATAGTAGGCCAATAAAATCCAGCTTGTAAAATTTTATAAGCAGTTTTATCAATCTCAAAATGTCCTCCAAATTCAGAATCATGACATTTCTGAATGATCAGCTCAGTTTGTTCATAAGGTATACATCTTCTCATAATATGATCCTTACATTGTTTATATAAATAAGACTCATCCCAGAAATATACTTTCGCATCAGGAATGAACTTCCTTTGTTGTTGTAGCATCAGCATAGGTGGCAAAATATCACTTACAATATAATTAAAAATATCAGCATAC
>NW_018226029.1:166198-168220 GCF_001263595.1 Phalaenopsis equestris | reverse complement strand
TGATTTTCTAATCTTGACAAATGATCAGCAATTTGATTATCAGTTCCCTTTTTATCAATAACCACAAGATCAAATTCTTGCATCAAAAGTATCCATCTAATTAACCTTGGTTTCGCATCCTTTATTTGCATGAGTTTCTTAATAGCAGAGTTTAACTCCAATTAAATAAGGTCTGAATTTATCTAAAGCATACATAATAGTCAGTAACTCTTTTTCATTTCAGTAACAATATAATTAATTTGTGCATCATTAAGAGTTTTACTAGCGTAGTATATAACTTTAAAATTCTTTTCATATCTTTGTCCAAGAACAGCTCCAATAGCATAATCACTAGCATCACTCATCAGTTCAAATGATTTTTCCTAGTTAGGTGAAACTATAATAGGGGTTATGATTAATTTTTCCTTTAATTCCTTAAAGGCATTTAAACAGCTTTCAGCAAATTCAAATTTCTTGTTCTTCTCTAAAAGTTGGCATAGAAGTTTGGTAATTTTTGAAAAAACTTTAATAAAACACCTGTAAAAACCAACATGTCCAAGAAAACTCCTAACATCTCTTACATTAGTAGGAGGGTTTAGTGTAGATATAACTTGAATTTTTGCAGGGTCTGCTTCCATACCATCTTTCAAAATTTTATGCCTTAATATAATTCCTCCTGCAACCATAAATTGACATTTCTCCCAATTCAGAATTTCATTAATTCTTTTACATAACTCTAAAACTTTTTCAAAATAATTTAAGCATGTGTTTAAGCATGCGTCAAATGATGTTCCAAATACCAAGAAATTATCCATAAATACTTCCAATCCATCATCAATTAATTTACTAAATATGGACATCATACATCTTTGGAATGTTGCATGTGCATTACATAATCTAAAAGGCATTCTTCAAAAAGCAAAAGTTCCAAAAGGACTAGTAAATGTTGCCTTTTCTTGATCCTCAAGAGTAATAGGAATTTGATGGTAACAGGTATATCTATCTAAAAAATAAAAATATTTGCTCCCAGCAAGTCTATCTACTATTTGATCTAAAAAGGGCAAAGGGAAGTGATCTTTCTTGGTGGCAGTGTTTAATTTTCTATAATCAATGCAAATACGCCGCTCAGTAACTTGTCTGATAGGTATTAATTCATTATTTTCTTTTGTTTCAACGGTCACTCCTCCTTTCTTAGAAACACAATGAATTGGACTTACCCACGCACTATCTGAAATATGATATATAATTCCAGTGTCTAACCATTTCAAAATTTCCTTCTTAACTACTTCATTCAACATTGAATTTAATCTCCTTTGTGGATCAACTCTTGGTTTATATTGTTCATCTAATATAATTCTGTGCATACAGATCGAAAGACTGATTCCCTTAATATCAGCTAAGGTCTAACCAAAAGCTTTCTTATATCTTTTCAATGTATCTAATAGTCTTTGCTCCTGCAAATCATTTAATTCTAAAGATATAATAACATGTAATGTAGATGAGTCTTCGAGAAACACATACTTCAAGTGGCTAGGCAATATTTTCAACTCAAGTTCAGGTGATTTTATAATTGACGGAACTAGATTCTTATCAGCATTTTCTGTAATATCCAACATCTCAAATCTTTCCTGAACATAATCAAATTCTTCATTTTATAATTCATCCAAAATAACTTCATCAGTCTCATCACTCTCTTCAAATTGTTCTTTCACTTTAAATGTTCTTTAAGATGTTCATTCAATAGATGTTCACTAATTTTTATGCGAAAACATTCATTATCTCTTTCAACAGTAGGGTATTTCATAGATTTTGCAGAGTTAAAAGTCACTTCTTGATTGTTAACTCTCATCATTAATTCTCCTTTTTGAACATCTATCATAGCTTTTCCAGTAGCTAAAAATGTTCTCCCTAAAATGATAGGTATTTCTTTATCTTCCTCCATATCTTAAATAATAAAATCCACAGGAAAGATAAATTTATCAACTTTTACTAACACATCTTCTATAACTCCCTTAGGATATGTAACTGAATGATCTGCTAACT
>NW_018226029.1:163710-165545 GCF_001263595.1 Phalaenopsis equestris | reverse complement strand
TCTGCAATTGTTGACCCATGTTTAATATCAGCTCTTCCATAGAAAACTTCTTCTCCTTAATTTGAGTGTTACTGTTAAATCCTGGAGGATAATAAGGTCTATAGTTTACATTTCCTTGGTTGGATGAATTTCCTAATGGGTTCACTGGATTTTTTGCCCATTGTTGATTTGTTGAAGAATTGCTATTCTAATTAAAATTTGAATGATTCTTCTAACCTGGGTTATAATAGTTTGAATAAGGGTTGTTAGGTCTATTAATAGCGTTTAAAGTCTCATATAAAGGTTGAACATCCACAAATTGCCCAGATGAATTCTCTTCAATCATAGGAGGTGTTGGAGAATAATTCATCCCATAATGATCTAATTTCTTTGATATTGCTGCAATTTACGAAGCCAACATAGATATTACATCAGAATCATGGACACTAGCTACTCTTTTAGGATTTACCCTTTAAGAGGGTCATTGAACATTGTTGGTGGCCATCTTTTCTATTAATGAATAAGCCTCATCAAAAGGTTTTGACATTGAACCACCAGCCGCAACATCTATAATCAATCTAAGTGATCCCACTAATCCATTATAAAAAAGTTTGAATTATCGACCAATCTGGTAACAAATGATGAGGGCATTTCATAAGAAGATCTTTATATCTCTCCCAAGCTTCGTATATTGACTATCCATCAATCTGACAGAACGTTGTTATGTCATTTCTAAGTTTAGAAATTTTGGATGGAGGGAAATATTTGGATAGAAATTTTTGTGAAAGTTCTCCCCAAGTTCTAATAGATCCTGGTGCTAACAAATTTAACCACAACTTAGCTTTATCCCTCAGTGAAAAAGGAAAATGTCTAAGTCTAATAACATTGTTTGAGACTTGTCATATTTAAAAGTAGCACGCAGTTCTAAAAAACTAGAGAGGTGTAAATTAGGATCTTCATTTGGTGTACCTCCAAATTGATTTTTTTTGTATCATTTGGATAATAACAGGTTAAAGCTCAAATGAATTAGCAGCTACATCACGATTTTGGATATATAAGTGAATTTCATCAACTGTAGGATTTGCATAATCATGTAGGGGTGTAGGTTGGTGTTCATTTTCTATTCCTTGATTGTTCAAGTTACTTTCCATTGTATCAGAATTTATAGGTTCTCTTCTCAATCTTCTAATCTTTCTAACAGTGCGTTCTAATTCCGAATCGTAAGGTATAAGATTTTTAGGTCCAAATTTACACATACAATTTGAATTCAATACACAGTAATATAACTAAATATGAAAATAAGTTGCAATTCAAGTAAAAATTTTCTAATAATC
Organism: Phalaenopsis equestris; assembly: GCF_001263595.1. NCBI lineage: Eukaryota > Viridiplantae > Streptophyta > Magnoliopsida > Asparagales > Orchidaceae > Phalaenopsis > Phalaenopsis equestris. The sequence continues at coordinate 164,232 of NW_018226029.1, read as the reverse complement.
CAAATTTGTCCGTTACTCTATATGTAATTTCGACGCCAAAAACTTGACTGCGACTTTATATATGCTTAAAAATATAAGTATTTAATACTGCTGCTATTAAAAATCTTAAAAATATAAGTAATTAATACTACTGCTAAAAGATTTAATTCCTCAGCAACTGTACCAAAACTTAATAACAATTATAAATTTGATAAAGATGTATGTATAAATATGTTCAATAAATGTAAAGTCACACTTATCAACGCAAATATACGTATCACTCAAGTAATATAGGGCTCTAATGGAGTCCTAGATATCAATCCCACATGGAGTATTATTAGAACTACAAACTAAGACTTTAGAAAAGCAATACTTTAATCGCAACAAAGGAATTCAATTTGCTTATCTGTCACTAATAGGTAATTGAAATAAATATGTAATTTTAATAACTATTAAATAACTAAATATACTAATGAATTTTTTAATGAGATATTCAATATATAAGAAAACATCCTTCTCCTTGTCAAGAAATTATAGTGAATG
>NW_018226029.1:147721-163168 GCF_001263595.1 Phalaenopsis equestris | reverse complement strand
AGCCATACAAACTACAATAATAAATACACTTATCTCTAATTTCTCCCCAAGCGAATTCCTTGAAGTTCCTCTGAATCTCTTCCTTTATTCACTGCACACAGAATTCCTCTTCAAAGCGGCAAGGAGGAAGAAATCTCTCACTTTACCTCCACTCTTACAATATCTCAAAGAATTCCTCATAATTTTGACACTCTAGTAAATTCTCTATACACTAATGGAAACTCTCTAACCTCTAGGACCTCTCTAATTTTCAGCCAAAATCTTCTTTTAAGGTTGTGGATGAGCTTTCCCAATAGTTGCCTAAGCATCCCTTCAAAATTTGTTCTCATCCAAAGCCTAGTTGGCCCCTGGGCCCCCCGTCGGCCACCTTTTTAATGAATTATTTCTGGAGTCTCGGGAAAATCTCGCCGTCGACGGGGTAGATGGCGCCGTCAGTGCCCTAGTTCAATTCTTCATATTTTGGTCCTTTTCGCTCCAAATTCGCTCCTTTTTGCATCTTTTTGCTCCAAAGACCCTATTTCATCATTCTTGCAACAAAACATCAAAAATACCTTTCTTTAAAGTGCAATATCATCAAAAATAATATAAAATAGATATAAAAATCTCAACATATTTTCCTCTGATCACCAAGCACTATCTGAAAAAGGATATATTATTCCAGCATCTAACTATTTTAAACTTTTTTTCTTAACAATCTCTTTCATAATTGGATTTAATCTCCTTTGAGGATCAACTCTTGGTTCATGTTGATCTTCTAAAAAAATTCTAAGCATATAAATTAAAGGATTTATTTCCTTAATATCAGATAATGTCCATCAAAGGCTTTCTTATATCTTTTCAATATTTCAAACAGCTGTTGTTCTTGCTCATCAGTTAATTCTGAAGATACTATAACAGGTAATGTAGATAAATCTCTTAAGAAAGCATACATTAAATATGTAGGAAGTGTTGTCAGCTCTAGTTTAGGAGGTCTCTCAATAGATGAAATCAGATTCTTGTTACTTTCTGCAAGATCTAATATCTCAGTTTTTTCTTAAACATAATCCAAATCTTCTTTACTCACTTATGTAAATTCAGCTTGAGTTTTGTCCTCATCTTGATATTCCATATATTCCTTTTCAAACTGGCTTTTAAATGTCTTTTTGAAATATTCATGGGTTATATATTCATTAATATCCATTTTGAAGCATTTAATCTCTCGCTCTTTTGTAGGGTATCTCATTGATTTTGCAATATTAAATGTAATCTCTTGATCACTAACTCTCACACTTTGTTCTCCTTTATGCACATCTATCAAAGCTCTTCTAGTGGTAAGAAATATTCTTCCTAAAATGATAGGAATTTCTTTATCTTCATCCATATCTAATACAGTAAAGTCCAGAGGAAAAATAAATTTATCAACTTTTACCAAAACATATTTTATAAGTCCTTTAGGATAGGTAATCAAACGGTCAACTAACTAAAGAGTTACAGTGATAGGTAAAATATCTCTTAAGCCCAACCTTCTGAAAAATGACAACAACTTAAGATTAATACTGGCTCCTAAATAACATAAAGCTTTTTCATAAAATTTCATAAAATTGTTCATTTCATAAAATTGTTCACCAATAGCACAATGAATTGTAAAACTTTCAGGATCTTTAAGTTTTTCAAGAAGCTTTTTATGAATTATAGCACTACACTCTTCAGCGAGTGCAACGGTCTCATTATCTACAAACTTCATTTTCTTATGAAGAATATCCTTCATGAACTTCACAATGCCTTAGCATTTGTTCCAAAGCTTCAATAAATGGAATGTTTATCGTTAATTTCCTCAATATTTCTATAAAATTAGAAAACTGATTATCTCTATTTTTTTGCTTCAATCGTTGAGAAAATGGAGGTGGTGGTCTTTCTATTGTGATTTTCATTGGTTGAATAGGACATTCTGACTCAAAATGAAAAACTTCACCTGAATTTTCATTTTCCACCTCAACTTTTTCAAGTTCAACTTCTTCTTGAACTTTATTTTCTAATTTTTTTCCCACTTCTCAACTGAATAGTTTTAATTTGTTCTTTGTTCTGATCTTTAGGATTTACTTCAACATTACTTAGCAATGTTCCTTGAGTTCTATTGCTATCTATTGCTAAGTGCAGTAGCGGTAGCGATACATCCCAATTGATTTTCCATGTTTCTAATTGCAGCTCCTTGACTTTATAATTGACTTCCCATTTGCAATATAAATTCTTCTATTGATAACTTTTTCTCCTCACTTTGCAATTTATTAAATCTTGCAGGGTAATAAAGTTTATAAGTTGGACTACCTTGATTGTTGGAGTTTCTCAATGGGTTCGCAGTGTTGTTTAACCATTATGGATTTGCAACATTAGAATCATTGTTACTTCAAGTAAAATTTGGATGATTCTTCCAACCAGGATTATAATAATTGTATAAGGATTATTAGAACAATTTTTTATTGCATTTAAGGTCTCATCAGAAGATTGAGATTCTATCATTTGTCCGATTGAATTTTCGTCAAGCACAAGTGATGTCTGAGAATAATTCTTTCCAAATTGATCTATCTTCTTCGGCATAGCAGCTATTTATGCAGCTAAGTTAGATATGGCATCATAATCATTAATAATAGCTACTCTTTTTGGATTTATCCTTTCAGAGGGCCATTGAAAATTATTAGTAGCCTTCTCCTCAATTAATGATATGCTTCATCGAATGGTTTTGACATTAATGATCGAAGAGCAGTAGCGTCAATTATAGATCTAAGAGATCCAACCAACCCATTATAAAAATTTTGTATTATTAAATAATCTGGCAATGTTTGGTGTGCTCACTTTCTAAGGAGATCTTTAAATCTTTCACAGGCTTCATAAATTGATTCCCCTTCAAATTGACAAAAAGATGCAATATCATTCCTAGGCTTAGTAGTTTTTATAGATCCAGGTGCTAATGAGTTTAACCACATCTTAGTTTTATCCCTTAGTGAAAAAGGAAAAAAGGAAAAATAATTCTAAGTCTAACAACATCATTTGACACTCCATCATATTTAAATGTAGCACATAATTCTAGAAAACTAGCAAGGTGTAAATTAGGATCTCGAGTTGGTGTTCACCCAAACTGATTGTTTTGTACCATTTGGATAATACCAGGTTTAAGTTCAAATGAATTGGTAGCTAACGATGGGTTTTGTATACTTAAATGAATTTCATATGCTGCAGGATTAGCAAAATCTCTTAAAGGTCTCTGATAATGCTAGTTTTAATTTCTAGCATTACTCAAATTGGAAGCCATTTTGCTAATATGATATGTCTTTTTTTGTTAAATTCAAAATTTTCTAATAGTTCATTCTAATTATGAATCGTAAGGTACTAAATTTTTCAGATCTTACACTATGCATAAACATACAGAACAAGTAAATTAAAATAAACAAACACACCAAAATAGGGAAATGTTCAAACTAAACTACAAACACTCTTTTACTTTTTAGTTCTTTTTTTTAAATAAAATACTATAAATTGTAAAGTAACTTACTACTACTACTTTCCGTTACTTCGCCGGCAACAACGCCCAAAACTTGATGTGGGTAGATTTAGTGCGTTAATTTTTTAATAATTTTTTAATATAACAAAATACACACATCAGATATAAAAAAAATATGCAATGTAATCTCAACAAAAATAATTTTAATAAAAATATTTTATCTTTAAAACCCTTTCAAACTGTCAAATCTCCTTTAAAAATAACGTAAATATACGTCTCGCTCAAGTAATAAAGGGCTCTAATGTAGTCTTAGATATTGATCCCACAGAAAAGTTAAAAAAAGTCTGTAAATAGTTCTTGAGATTATAACATAAAGTACTATTTTAAAAATACAAAAAGTAAGGTTCGAAGTTTGAATATGAACTACTAAAGTTAATGCTATTTAAAATGCAGTTGAAAGATAAAGTTAACTAAACCAGAAATTAAACTTTCAAAAGTAAAATTACGAAAATAAAATGAAATTTTTCTTAACAAAAAGTTGAAGTTTAAGAAAACATCCTACCCATTAAAATGAGCATATCGATTGAGAAGAAATTAAAATCATTTGAAAATATATACTTAAAAACTGTTTTGTGCCACATATGAGCAATCATATTCTTTACCCTCTTCCGCGTGCTATAAGGAACATGGACTAATCTAGAGTTTGGCCCATAATTACGTTGTTAGGCCTTACGTTGTGAGGCCGGGAGGATACCAACTGCCACTCCAGAGCTCCCACTACTCCATCCTTTAAGGGCTAAAAATCTCGCTTTAGTTACCAATCGACTGGACCAAATTAGGGATTTTAATCTGTCACCTTAAGATCTATAATTCTGCATCCAGCAAAGTATATTTTTCTATTTATTTGCACTCGATTCCTGGGATGGCATATTCTCCTATGAAATCAAATGTGATTCTACCCATGTTGTAGAAATCATAGCTCTTTCAAAACATATGTTTCTCAACACATTTAACATTTCAATTAGCCAGATCGGAAAGTAAATGAAGTTCTGAGTTTAAATTATAACAAATTATAAGCATGTAAGACCTTAGAAAACAAAATTAATTCATCACAAAATCATTTTTCAAAGTCCGGAGAAGGATAAAGAAGACTACTTAGAATTCATGAGAAGGATATGAAAAAAAATGAATTTCATATATAAAAATAAGTTTACAAAACAAAAAAATTAAAAGACACAACTTATCTCACAATCCTTCCCAAGAAAATCTCTAGTAGTTCTCTTCAAGTCTTTCTCTCTTTACAAGCACTCTCAATTCTCTCTTAGAAGTGTAATGAAGAAAAACTCTCTCACCTTTGCTTTCCTCTTACAATCCTAAAAAAAATCTTCAAGCCCTTGACTTTCTCAATCTATCTCTTTCTCTTACCTTTCACGCTACCCCCCTTTGACGTCACACCCAACTCCTTGAAGTCTTCTTCTTCTATTGGGGGCTGCCAAATTTCAACTTTTTTGGCTCCAAATTTCATCTTTTTTGCTAATTTTGCTCCAAATGCCTACAAATGATATACCTGCAACAAAAATACAAAAATGTCCTTCTTTAAAGTGTAATATCACGAAAAATAGACATAAAATATATACTCAAAATAACATATTATTTTGGTGTATCAACTACTACTTTTTCCTACAACTTTTAGATAACAGACATACTCAACTTCAATACGTCAACTCCTTGGATCAACCAGCTCATATCCTAACTAAAGCTCTTTCAATGTTTCTATCCTTCGGATCCAAGTTAATGGTTCGACCACCTAAATATCAGCCTACATGGGAGTAATACCTGCTCACTACATGGCTGCTCCACTTATCATTTGTGCCTCTGCCATGGTAGTGGTGGACAAAGACACAATTCCATTTCACTTGCATCTAGGTTTCATTTACCTTTAATTAACTTGACTGTAAATATTATTAGGCTTTTGATGTAAGTTCATGATAAGGAAGATCAGTAGGTTTTTCTTCTGAAATCTACTTTGCCTTTGTGAGCTCACTCCCAACAACCGCATTTCTTGTACCCATTATTGGCCAATCATATGTATCGTTGGATTAGTACCCTCGCACCAAAGCCTTTGGCATCTCATTTTAGTTTGCTAACACACTTGATCACAAAAAATTTTTCCTTCCAAAATATAAAATAAATTAACAAATGAGATTTTAAATTAAAAATAAAAAAATAATCTATATTTAAGACAACAAAATTTATTTTTATTTCACATTAGAAAAAATGAGAAACAAAATAATAATAATAAGGATAAATAATAATAATGATAAAATAATAAAGAACCACAAATGGCCACTCAATCTTCTCAACCAAAACGAAAATATCTTTATTTACCGTAAACTTCAATGGCTAAGTACTACACTATCAATGTGCACTAAAAGTAATAGAATCAAGTAAAAGGAAATGACACAGAGATTGATTAGAAAATTAGTTTAAAAATATACTTTTCATGTAATTATTTGATTAACATTAAGAAGAAAGGAATTTTTTTCTTCCTTTTTTCATTAATTAAACTTACGTCTTTTATTTCTTGTGTTGCGAGGACGTACAACTAAATAATAATATTTTTTTTAATAAACATTGATAACTACATAAATAAAAATACCTTTATTCAATTTTTTATTCAAAATATCTAATCATTCAATCTGATTAGAGCCAAAAGTTTAATTACTTCCAACCAAATACAACCATAATAGCCAACACATCTAAGATTTTACCTTTTCCCTATGATTGTTAGGCCAAAAGCCTTAAAATCTCATTAAGAGTAAGAAAAGTGAAAAATCAAACAAATATAACAAATTTTAAGAAAGAATCCTATATATAACTTGAACTTATAATTGGCAAAATTTTTAAAAACAATTCAATGCCTATGTAATAGAAAATAAAATCAAACATATAACGCATTGTGACACACATCATCTTCCTATTAATTTTAATGTGAGGAAATTAATACATATTGAGTAATTTGACTCTCCTGATATTCATATCAATCATAGAACTTCCACAAACATTGAGGGTCTTACTATTCTAAGAAAGCCCAAATCTCTCAATATTCTAAAAAAGCCCAAATCCTGCATCAAACACAACGCATGATATGAAATTTATCCTTTGATTTCATCTTCCTAATAATCTGAGGTGAGGCAAAACATTACTCTATATTTTATAATAATTAAAATAGGATAATTCATAAATTATTCTCTTTTCTAACATTTAATTCAAAAGCACGTCTCACAAATAATGCAATCTCCCCATCCCAACAATGTAAGTGGATTACAACTTTCCAGCTTTTCCTTTCATCCCCACCCATATTTTGAGATGTTGCGTGGATTATCGAAACTGCGCGCACTCCGAAAAAGTTGTTTTGTCCTAGCACTGTTATGAAGGTCCTCGAAGCAATCAGATAACTCAAAGTGTGACCAAGAGCAGTATGATATATATATATATATATATATATATATCTCGAATTGCACTGATGAGCAAAATTGCGATATGCATTGTAGGGCAATTGGTCAAATTTATGTTCTTCGATTCTGTCACAAGCTATGAACATATTATATTTGTGCAACACATTTTGCACAATAACCGTCATATTTTAAATAATGAATGCTTCATCGCGAAATAAAATAGTTTTCTGATCATTTCTAGGAGGACTTGACCAAGCAGATTTTTTAGAGGCGATTATAATTATTCTGTTTTATGGTCCAATTTTCAATAATTTTTTAAACCCTTAATAATTGAAAATTTTCTTAGGAGAAGTCCATTAGCACCTAAATTAGTATAAAATAAATACTCACAAATAAAACTGGAGTAACAAAGATACATCTCAATCTGATTACTGTTAAATTTCTATAGTCATTTCTACTTATGCTAAGATGCTGAAACTTCTATCAAAGTTATCAAAATCAGATAGAGCATCGTATTAGAAGAATGAAAGATTCGAGGTTATAAGGTTCGACCCAGGTTGACCAGAGTACTGAACTAGATGAGGTAATAATTTCTTAAATCATTTTAAGAAATTTTAAATAATAGAATAATGATTTATTAATATAGTTTTTATAGATTCAATAAATAATATTTTTATCTAAGACAATCTTTTTGAACCGTATAAATAATAATCTAAGTAAAAACTCTAAACATACCATTTTTTCTAACTTTTAATTTATATAATTTATTTTGAGCCCTAAAATCAAAATCGAAAGACAAAAAATAGTTCATATTTTAACTTACTAGTTCTTAAGAAATTGGATCGGTTCGCCGGTTCAATCCAGGCTCTGACCAATTTTACACCTGCTCTGACCGGTTCAAACCTAACAAGTTCAACTCCAGCATTGACGGGTTCAACCTTGTTCTGATCGGTTAAATTATGATTCTATTTTGAAAAGGTTGTGAGCTTAAAAATGTTGATTCTTGATCTGTTTGTAAATCACACCCTAAAGAATACAACGTAGGAAAGGAGAAAGTAAGAGAAGTAGAAAGGGAGAGGAACTTAAAGAAAAGTGAAAACAAAAACGTATCAATCATTTTGACCTTTCAAGACTTATTTGGTAAAATCAAGTAAATCTCTGATGCCTACATGAAATGAAATATCTCCTTGTTTATGGAGAAATGAGTACAATATGGTAATGTTACATTTTCCCCTTGCTTTAATAATTATGGAGAAAAGAGTACAATATGGTAATATTCCATTTTCCCTTTGCTTGAAAAAGGGACATACAATGAATTTTAAGTCTTTTACACGTTTGAGTTTATCACTCGATTTTTCTCTTTCTCGTTTGGCTGAGCTTGTCTGGCCTTGGCTCAATAGGGCCAATTTGATGAAATAGGCTCACTCGACATTTTTAGTTGGCTGAGCTCAATTGACTTAAGATCAACTGGTCTGGTTCATTATGCTTATGTTGAGTTAGTACTACTTTCTACTCTTTATGATAGATATGGAGCTTCTAGACACCCCAAGTATGTTTGGAGATGTCGAAAGGCTAAATATTCCCTCTAGTTGGATTCTTCATGCTAGTTGACAAGAATGTAGGCTCTGATTCTAGTCATTCGACCAACTTTTGTAGCTTGGTCGACTTTGGCTTTACATGCTTTAGCATAGGAAATTGTACTCTATTGGATAAATGAGCCTTTCAATAGCCCTCAGGAAATTGTACTCTACTGGTGAATCATGCTTTAGCTCAGGAATTACATGCTTTAGCTTAATAAATGGTACTCTATAGGAAATTGTACTCTACTGGTGGATCATTATTGTAAAAACCATACAATGAAGCATATTCATTAATTGAAGAGATAACTACTAAAACTTTTCAATGACCCTCAGAAAGGGTAAATCAAAAAAGAGTAGCCAGTATTCATGATTCCGATGCAACATCTATATTAGCTGCTCAAAGAGCCACTATATCAAAAAAGATGGATCAATATGGAATGAATTATTCTCAAACAACACCTGTGCTTGAGGCGAACTCATTTGTACAAATGATAGAATCTCAATCTTCTTATGAGACCTTAAATATAACAAACAAATGTTCTAATAATCCTTATGCCAATTATTATAATTATGGTTGAAAGAATCATCCAAACTTTAGTTGGAGTAACAATAACTTTAAATGCTACAAATCTATAATGGGTAAAATTTTTTGCAAACCAAATAGGAAGCTCCAACAATCAAGGAAATCAAGCTTATAAACCTTATTTCTCCCCAAGATTTAATAATTTGCAAAGTAAGGAGAAAAATTTATCAATGGAAAATTGATATTGCAAATGGGAAGTCAATTACAGAGTCAAGGAGCTGCAATCAGAAACATGGAAAATTAATTGGGATGTATTACTTCTGCACTTAGCAATAGACCTCCAGGAACATTGCCTAGTAATGTTGAAGTAAACCCAAAAGATCATAACAAACAGCAAATTAAGACTATTTAGCTATGAAGTGGAAAAGAATTAGAAGAAAGAGTTCAACGAGAAGTTGAAATAGAAAAAGAAGAGGTGGAAAATAAAAATTCTGTTGAATATTTTCTTTGTGAGTCAAAAAAGCCTTATTAAACCAATGAAAATCACTGTAGAAAGATCAACAACTCCATTTCTTCAAAGATCGAAATAGAAGTACAGAGATAATCAATTTTCAAAATTTGTGAAAATTTTAAGGAAATTGATGATAAACATTCCATTTATTGAAGCTTTGCAACAAATGACAAGCTAAGTAAAATTCATGAAGGATATACTTAATAAGAAAAGGAAGTTTGTAGATAATGAGACACTTGAACTCAATGAAAAGTGTTAGTGCTATAATTCAGAAGAAGCTTTTTGAAAAACATAAAGATCCTGGAAGTTTTACAGCTCCTTGTGCTATTGGCGAATGATTTTTACGGAAAAGCTTTATGTGATTTAGAAGCTAGTACTAATCTTATGTTGTTATCAATTTTCAGAAGATTGGGCTTAGGAGATATTTCACCTACAACTGTAACTCTTCAATTAGCTGATCGTTCGATTACCTATCTTAAAAAAGTTATAGAAGATGTTTTAGTAAATTTTGATAAATTTATCTTTCCTGTGGACTTTATTGTATTAGATATGGAGGAAGATAAAGAAATTACTATTAGTTTAGGGAGACCATTCCTAGCAACTGGAAGAGCTTTGATAGATGTTCCAAACGAAGAACTAACTATAAGAGTTAGTAATCAAGAGGTTACATTTAATATTACAAAATCAATGATTGACCCTACAAAAGAAGAAGAGTTCGAATGCTTCAGAATGGATATTAATGAGTATTTAAGCCATGAATATTTCAAAAAGACATATGAAAGCAAATTTGAAAAGGAATATATGGAATATCAAGATGAGGATAAAATCCAGGATGAGTCAAGTAAAGTGAGTATGGAAGAACTAAAATTTGTTCAGGAAAAATTTGAAGTTTTAGATCCTGCAGAAAATGACAACAATTTGATTTCATCTATTAAGAAACCCCCGGAAATAGAATTGGAAACACTTTCTACACTGCTGAAGTATGCTTTCTTAGGAGATTCATCTATACTATCTATCCTCCCTCTCATAGTATCCTCAGAACTAACTGATGCGCAAGAACAACAGTTATTAGAAACTTTAAAAAGATATTGAAAAATTTTAAGAAAGCCTTTGAATGGACATTAGTTGATATTAAAGGAACCAATTCTTCAATCTGTATGCATAGAATTTTATTGGAAGATCAACATAAACAAAGAACTGATCCTCAAAGGAGATTGAATCCTATGATGAAAGAAGTGGTTAAAAAAGAAATTATAAAATGGTTAGATGCGGGAATATTATATCCTATTTCAGACAGTGCTTGGGTGAGTTAAGTTCGTTGTGTTTCGAAGAAAAGAAGTGTAACTATAGTGAAATAGACAACTCTTACTTCCGCTACCACCGATGTCATATGGTTGACACGCTTATTAGCTTAACTTGGAGTAAACATTAACATAGCTACACCAATACAATGTGATAACATGTCTGACACGTCCATCTATCTTAACTAATCCAGTCTGTTAGACAAGCACTAAACACATTGAAACCGACTCATTGAGACCGACTACTAATGCGGGTAGATTTAGTGTGTTAATTTTGTAATTTTTTTAAATATTATGAAATACACATGAGAAATATAATAATAAATATGCAATGTAATCCCAACAAAAATAACTTTAATGAGAATAGTTTATCTTTAAAACACTTTTAAACAGCCAAATCCCCTTTAAAAATAACACAAGTATACGTACCGCTCAAGTAATAAAAGTCTCTAATGAAATCCTAGATATGAATCCCACATGGAAGTTGGAAATGCCTCTAAATAGTTTTTGAGATTATAATGTTAAGTACTATTTTAAAAATGTAAAAAGTAAAGTGGAAAGTTTGAATATGAACAACTAAACTGAATGTTATTTAAAATGCAGTTGAAGGACGAAGTTTACTAAACCAGAAACTAAACTTTCAAAAGTAAAATTAAGAAAATGAAATGAAATTTTTGTTGATGGAATGTTCAAATTTAAGAAAGAAACCTTCCCCTTACAATGAGCATATGGATTGTTAAGAATTTAAAATCATTTAAAAATATATATTCAAAAACTATTTTGTATCAAATAGGAGCAATTCTTTTTTTTACCCTCTTCCGAGTGTTATAAAGAATATTGATTAATCTAGAGTTTGGTCCCTAATTCTGTGGGGCTGGGGGGAGGCCGCCTGCCACTCCAGAGCTCCCACTACTCCCTCCTCTGAGGACTAACAATTTTGCATTAGTTTCTAATCAACTGAACCAAATTGAAGTTTTTAATCTGTCACCTTAAAATCTCTAATTCTACATCCAAGAAAGTATATTTTCCTATTTACTTGCATGCAATTCCATGGATTACATACTCTCATATGAAATCGAATGGGATTCTCCTCATGTTGTAGAAATCATAGCCCTTTCGGAACATATGTTTCTCAACACATCTTAACATTTTGATTGGCTAGATTAAAAAGTAAATGAAGATTGTAGTTCAAATCATCATAAATTATTAAAATTTAGAACCATAAAAAACAAAATCACTTCTTCACAGTACCATATTTCAAAGCAGAGAGAAGGACAAAGAAGACTACTCAAAATTTATGAAAAGGATACGAAAAAATATGGATTGCATATATACAAATAAGTTTACAAAATAAAAGAAATAAAAGATAGAACTTATCTCACAATCCTTCTCAAGTAAATCCTAGAAGTTCTCTTCAAGCCTTTCTCTCTTTATAAGCACTACCAATTCTCTGTTAGAAGTGCAATTAAGAAGGAATCTCTTTCTTTCCCTCTCCTCCTACAACTATAGAAAAAAATCTTCAAGCCCTTAACTTTCTCTCTCTATCTCTTCCTCTTGCCTTTCACGCTACCCCACCTTTCACATCACGCCAAACTCCTTGAAGTCTTTTTCTTGTATTTGGGGCTGCCTCCTCTTAAAAAGAATTCAAAATTCCCTAAAAAATTCACTCCAAATGTCCACTCTTTTGAATTAAAAAGATGTGTTATTTGATCCAAGAGACACATCCCTTCACAAAAGAACCTTCCAAAGTGTCTAGATGCGTTGAATTACTTCAAAAAGTGTTTAGAGCAAGGGTCCCTTTGAAATTTGCACAAATTTTGCCTCGAACCAACTTAATTTGGAAAAAGTTGTCTTCGGCGCATCTGACTCCAAATCTAAAGCATCATGCGCCAAGGCTCTGTCAAACGACGCATCATGTGCCAATCCAGGGCATCATGTGCCAGATTCCAAAAATTCGCTATTTTGGCTCTAAATTTCATCATTTTTTGCTACTTTTGATCCAAATGTCTAATAATGTTATACCTACAACAAAAACACAAAAATACCCTTCTTTAAAGTGCAATATCACAAAAAATAAGCATAAAATATATACTTAAAACAACATATTATTTTAGTGTATCAAAATCCCTCAAACCTAAATGTTTACTAGTCCTCAAGTGACACCTTAATTACATAAAAGCATATAACTTAGAATAGAGATCAACTCATAACTTCTATACTTTAATAGAATAACAAAATTTAAGAAAGACCAATAATAACTTAAATTCAAATTCTAAGTTTAAGAGTACTTAGTAATCAATTTTAATATTTCTGAATCTCTATTCATTTCAAGAAGAATTGCAGTTTTTTATATTAAGGATATTTAAAACATTCATATAAAAAAGAACTTCATGAAAACTTTACTAGTAATATTACTAAAACTCCAATCCAAGTTTAGAAAATGTAATGAAGCTCCTTCCTTATGTTGATTCATGTGAAGCCAATTTTTGATAGACATCTCCTCAAGCTTCTCCTCATTTATCTTTCTTTTCTTCCCCTCTTCTTCTTTTTTTTTCTTTTAGCCTTCCTCTTTTTTTCTTTTATCAAGTGAGGATTATTATATCAAGAAAGTTCTTAATAGTTTTGAACTTCACTATCCTCTTCTTAAAGTCGTCAAAACTCCTTAAACTCCTTAACTTTCTTCACTTAATAAATTTATATTAGTTTATGATTTTTCATAGAGTCTCATTCTTCTCTTCTTACAATAAACTCTAAAATTCTTAACACTTCAAAAATACAATTTCCTTTACTTCAAATAGGAAAAGAAAGCCATATCCTATCATATAAAATATCTTTAACAATGGAATTGACCTTCATTACTAAAACTTTTTTACTAAAATTTACCATAATATTTATTAACATAAGTATAGTAAGTTAATGTTTAATCTCAATATCCCAGGTCATGTTAAATTAATTTTAAAAATATAGTTAATTGAGGACAAATAAAATTTAGTTTACTTCTTTTTCAAAAGAATTTTTTTCCTCCCAAACTTAAGTTTCAAGTAATTTTAAAAATATTTTAGTACAAAACTTTTTAGGTGAAACAAAATAGTAAATGATGAAAATAAAAACTGACTTATTTTGGATTTTTTATTCTGAAACTGGGCTCTAGTATACTGCAGGTACTAATTTTAAAACATACATACAGGTTTTAAAGCATTTAATGAGTCATAGTATACTCTAACGAAATTGGGGAGAATTAAAAACAAAAATACAAAAACTAAAAAAACAAAAACAAAAAAATACTAAAAATGCAGATCTACAGTTACTACCACAACATAAAATAAAACTCTTTACTGCAACAATTTTAAGTGAAAGTACAACACATCTCAATCACCAATAACAAACAAACATCAAAACATACTTAACAAAACTCATGAAAATATCACTCTTCATCACCTTCCTCATCATCCTCATAATATTATTCTTCTTCTTTTTACTCATTTTCATCTTGAATAGGAGCATAGAGAGTGAAACTTGGGCAAGGAGGAAATTCCACATTGGGCTCACTCCTAAGATGTCTTACCGTACTAGTCTAAAAATCTATATCATACTGAACTCTTCTCTGCTGATATTCATCATTATAAGCATTTCTTGCTCCAATCTCTCCAATCTAACTCTGAACATTAATTATGTTCATTTGTTGAATCATTAGTTGGTCCATAATATTTTCAAGTGATGCAGAGCATAAAGTAGATGCTCCTACAGCTGATGTAGAGGATATATCCCTTCAACCACCTCTATATCCCTTCACCACCTCTAGAATAGAATCAACAAATGATTCAGCTCTTTGAATCATATGCTTCCGAATAAGATTTTGTAGCTTTAATGTTTCTTCATATCTATGGGACTTTACTCCTGACTACTCACATAAAGTGAAAATTAGGGTAGGATATCCCAAACCACTAGTTGTAGAACAACCAATTATACTCTGAGCATGATGAACTATAAGTGCACCAACATTTATTGATGTCTTCCACTTTTCGCCGAGTGAGCCATTCAAAAATCTATGAAGATCCAAATAAATTCCAAATAAATTACTAAATCAAAATTTTAAATCCCCAAATAAGGTTATTTGGTAAGAAACTTTTCACCATGAGTTTTTTTAAGCTTTTTCATCAAAAATTCCCAAAATTTAAATCTTCCACAATGTAGAAAAAATCCATGATGAAAATAAAAAATTTCTAAGTTAAAGTTAAGTTCTTACAAAGGGAAGATGAAATCTATGATTTTTGGCTTTCAAAATCTTCTCTCTTGCTCTCAATGTAAAGCCCTAGGTCAAGGTTTAGAGGTAAGAGACGACCCAAGCAATGAAATGGAGTTTGCCCATGTAATTTAGCAGTTTCTTAAGCAATCTGACGTGTTTGGGCTTTTGGCGCATCATGTGCCAACTCTCTGTAAAACGGCGCATCATGCGCCAATTCTCTATAAAATGGCGCATAATGCTCCAATGCTTTAGGGTCTGTTTGGGGCAGCTGCAGCTTATCCAGCTTCTGCTGATAAGCAGCTTATCCTGATAATCTGCTGATGACCAGCTGATCCGGATAAGCTGTCTGGCTG
>NW_018226029.1:145996-147550 GCF_001263595.1 Phalaenopsis equestris | reverse complement strand
AAAAAAAGAAGAAATAACATGTTAAAATAACAAGGAAAAATATGACAATATTGAGTTTGACATGTAAAGTCACATCATGACGAATGTTTCCCCGTTCTGATACATCAAAACCTCGAGCAAACGTGTCCTGATGGGGTGCGATATACACGAAAGAACTCGAACCATATGCGGTGGTGTCCTGCTGTGGTAATGTCGAACTCCTAGTAGCTGTGTCCAATTGGGATATCGTAGAAACAGTTGCATTGTCCGTCCACCTGAAGAATTTACAGTCTTCAGGTCCTTGTCCCCATCGTGGGCACCTGTAAAATTGCCTCCCATAGCTATGCGTCTGGCGTGACGTGAATAGCAACGACTGTAGTCCGCAATG
The DNA here is from genome assembly GCF_001263595.1 of Phalaenopsis equestris. Lineage (NCBI taxonomy): Eukaryota > Viridiplantae > Streptophyta > Magnoliopsida > Asparagales > Orchidaceae > Phalaenopsis > Phalaenopsis equestris. Next base: position 147,183 of record NW_018226029.1, on the reverse strand, counting down.
AGACATCACTTTCTCGGACTTCTCTAAATGTCTGGAACTCATTGTTCTGCATTTATTAAAAATAGAATTGATCAGTCCAAAAAATAAGGAAATATAAAAAGTAAACTTACCCAAGTGTAGAGCCAGCGATTGCTGAGAACAAATTTACGTGGCCGTCCAAAGTACTCCACCGTTATCCACCATATAAGAGGTGAAGCTATTAACTAGCATAAAACAACATATACACATTAATTACAAAATATGCTCAAAGCTGCTAATGGTTAGATGACATTATGAATGAAAATGAGCCACTGATGATATGCAATATGTATATGTACAACCATTTTATGCAGATGACATCATAAATGAAAATGAAGGACCATAGACCATAAAACATATTTTATTCATTGAACTTTATAATTCAAAACCAACAACCCAAGTGGCATCATCATGGCTTGTTAAAAAACATACTTGTAAGACCTGCTTCAACAACAGTGTATTGGATCTATCATAATAAGCTAGACAACTTTCTTTCGTACAAGTAAAGACAGGGGTCTCATCAAAGCCAAAAAAACTGAGTTACATAATAGTAACACCTTCATTGAAGTAAACATGCTTATCACCATCTTGGTAATAGAATATTCATTGAACCAGTGCAAAGTATTTGCGTAACCATAACGTGCGAGCTCTAAAATAATTCCAAAGGACAAATCAATATTCAACATAAGGTGAATTTTACATCACTGTCTACCTTCTACTTGCATGCTTCTTAAGCCATATGCATAGTAAATGATTGGCTTTTTGTAATTGTATAAAATAAAAGTATCATAACTCAATTCAAATGTAAGACAACACACATGGAGAGCATCAAGGCAGTTCCCTTACAAAAGAAACTTTTTTTGATAAAAATAATTTGAACAAAAAGCATTTTATCCAATAGTGGATGAAAAATACGACTAATTTGAGCTAACTATTTCATAGAATCATTATAATTTACATATAATGATGTGTAAGCTTTAGAAGCTTCCAAGTGAAGCAAGAATTTCAGCTTCAAAATTACAAAGCTTGAAGATCATTGAACTTCAAGCCCATTGTTTTCATGAGTTTTTGGAGAGTGTCGCCTCTAAAAAAGCAGAAGCAAGCTCAGAATCAAAGTTTTCTTAGCGAAACTGATGTGTCTCAAAAGAGACCAAATATAAGAAAAAATC
>NW_018226029.1:128150-145858 GCF_001263595.1 Phalaenopsis equestris | reverse complement strand
TTTTTTCCCAGAGAAAGGCTAAAGACCTCCAACTCTCAAATGAATAACTATAAGATTTGGCATAAACCTGAAAAAAGTAAGAGAATCAAGGAATATATACTATGCAGCAGTTCAATAAAAAGAATGATGATTCTCGCATCATTCAGGAACTGCACAAGTATAAAACTGAGCTCTGGGATCTTGATGAAGAGTCTGATAGCTCATAAGAACCACTCAAGCTTCTAGAAGGGAATTGCCTCGATGCTTCAAACATATCACAGAAACAGTGGATCTATATTTTTATCAGAGTAGATCTAGGTCTTAGCCAACTCAACACTTCCAAACAACTGGATCGAGTGAAATTTCTTGCCAAAATCTCAGATCTCTCGACGAAATAGGGGAAAGAAGGGACGAGGCGATTGAAGCAAGTGTTTTTTTACCTGCGGAGGAGCGACGGAGGCGAGATTGAACAAATGTGCGAAGGAAGGTCGGCTGCGGGCTTGAGGGCAGCCGAAGGAAAATATGGAGCCCAAGCGCGAATCGCGGGGATATACCCGCGATCCGCGTGTAACATAAATTAAAAAAACTGTTCTAAAAAACACAGTAAAAACGCGATTTCCAAACGCTACGGCGGCGTTTTCAAAAACGCCTCCTCACATTTAAGCTGTCCCAAACGGGCCCTTAATCTTTCATATTTCAGTTTTAGTGAAAATCTGTTCCGTGCCACTTTATGTCTACTTCTAATTAACTCAAATGAACCTTTATAAACATTATTAGAAATTACTCTAACATACATCTTTCACAAACACCACAAAACTCACTTATATATATAAAACCCATGCTATTACAAACCAACAAACATCTAATTCAGTGTTTAAGGAAAACTAAAATATCCTAACACTATATTCTAAACATCAAAATTTCAAACACAAACATCAATATAGTTCAATGATAAAAGTAAATGCAATCCAACATAAAAAAACAACTAAAACAAACAATACTAAACAAAATGTTTCGTGCATAAACTAAGTTGAAACATCTTCTTCACTCTCGACCTCTTAGATATCTCCCATAGATTTGTAGTGCACATACAGGTTATAGAAGGGTTGGTATGGAAACTCAGTAGTCAAATCCTCCCCAATCCAAGCACGTTTCTTGAACATACTCACCAAACTATCTTTAATAGGACCAGTATGCTCAAAAAATTCTTTAAGTCTCAAATCTAAGTGATCCAACATTTCAGATATATTCACAATTACATGCATAATATACTGCACCTCTTTTTCCATCTGCTTGATTCTTTTCAAAAGTGCATTAGAACTGAAGTAAGGCTGAATAGGTGATGAATTCTGAGATTCCTAATCCATCAGTACATTCATATCATTTTCATCTCCCATTCCATTAAAACTGCAATAGACTTTTGGATCTATCGGCTTCCAAGGAAGAAGCACTTTTTCCCACATTCATAAGGTATATCAATAGACTTTGACTGCACAGTAGAAAAATAGTGGTTGGATGTCCAAGCCCAGTTGTAGAATCATTCACAATCAAACCCAAAACCAAATTCACAATGATGGCTCCAATATCAATAAATTTTCTAGTTTGAATACAATAATTTAAAATAAAACTCTCCTTAGTCACCTTACTATTTTTCATAGTAGGAAGCAATTTTGATTAAATAAAGAAGTGTCATGACTTAGAAGTACGATTTAACAATGAAGACAAATAACTTACATTCCCATCATCTCTAGCCTCCTAATTTGCATCTTCACCTATAAGGTACCAGTAGAGTTCATTCATATTATCTCTTGTAGGGGTAAAATTCTCGAAATGACAGATAGAAACATTTTCAATCATAAACATCTCGTTTATTCTTAAAGGAGTGAATTGCATAAACCTTCCTTGCACATAGAAAATTCCTTGGTTGATTCCATGCAGATTTGCATAAAACACTTTCACCATAGGGACAAATCCGGCGGTAGTAGTGTAACAAAGCACTTCCCAACTTCTCTACGCAATGAAATCTTCAACTCGAGTATTAGGTGTATTGTATCGTCGATTCACAAACCCCCTTTCTTTGATTAGCCTCTTCTTCACTAGAACACGATCATGTAATTTTATGCACATCAAAACTGATAAAATTTCTCCGATTGAAAATTCCAAATCTCGTAGTATTTTTAGAGTGGGACCCTATTGAATTTGAAATATAGTGGCTCTTTCCTTGTTTTCCCTCTTAAAAAAGACTTAAGAATCAATTTTTAGGAGTTATAAGGAGAAGAAACTATCAAAAACCACCTTTTAAATGTTTTAAGTTTTTTTCGTCAGCACAACGCATCATGCGTCAGCTCTCTGGAATTCGGTACATCATGCGCCAGTCTGACGCATCATGTGCCAGTTCAAAAAACTGTAATATTTCAATTTCGATCCAAAAAATTCTTAATTTTTTCAAAAAATTAGGTAAATAAATATGTTTCTAAATATTTTTGCAAATACACGGACTATATAAAGACAAGCATATAAACATACGTAAAAGATTTCGATCAAAAACTCAAAAGCAAAGTAAACAATCATAAATATGGGTTACCTTCCACAAAGTGCTTGGTTTAATGTCATCAACCCAACATTCCTAGACTTTATTCTGGGTGACCCGACATTACAGTTTCTTTAAAAATTGATCTTTGGCAATAAAAATTTCAATCTGTGTCCATTCACTTTAAATATCCTTCTAGTATTGGATCTTCAATATTAACTACTCTATAGGGATAGACTTTTATAACTAGGAATTCCACCTAGACTTGAGAATTCAATTTTCTAGGAAATAATTTCAATCTTGTATTGTGTAATAAAATTTCATGTCCAGGTTTTCCGATCAGGTCATTCTTTCATCTATTCTTATAAGACCTCGCATTATCGTAAGATTCATTCCTAATTTCATCAAGCTCATTAAATTGCAACAATCTTTTCTCACCAGCTTCTGTCAAATTAAAATTAAATTCCTTTATAGCCCAATAAGCTTTATGCTCCAATTCTACAGGTAAGTGACAATTCTTCCCAAAAATTAAACAATAACTGGACATATCTATAGGTGTCTTATAAGCTGTCATGTATGCCCATAATGTTGTATCTAATTTAACAGACCAATCCATTTTACTAAATTTAACACTTTTTTTTCTAAAATTCTCTTAATTTGACGATTAAGTACTTCTGTTAAACAACTATCCTGGAGATGATAAGTAATTGCAATTTTATGCATTATATTACATTCTTCCACCAACTTCGTAATTGTCGAATTTCTAAAATGAGATCCTCCATCGGTAATGATTGATCTCGACATTTCATATCTTAAAAAAATTTTTAATTAAAAATTTTGAAACACTCTCAGCATCACATCGAGGTAAAGTTATTGCTTTAATCCATTTTGAAACATAATTCATTACAATCAAATATATAAATATTTTTGAATGACGGTATAAATGGTCTCATAAAATTCATTCCCCATGCATAAAAAATTTCAATTTCCAAATTAAAATTTAGAGGCATTTCATTTCTTCTTGAAATATTACCGACTCTCTGACACTGATCTCATGTTCTTATGTATATATTAACATCTCTAAAAAGAGTAGGCCAAGAAAATATGGATTGCAAAATTTTATGAATAGTTCTTTCATTCCCAAAATGACCTCCAAATTCAAAATCATAACATTTCTGAATAATTTCCTGAATATCATTGTAAGGCAGACATCGACTTATTACTAAATCCTTGCATTGTTTTTATAAGTAAAGGCCATCCCAAAAATAAAACTTTGCATCATAAAGGAATTTCTTTTCCTATTTTTTTGTTAACCCATATGGTAAAATACCACTAACAATATAATTTTCAATATCGTAATTTTCAATATCGGGATAATAATTTTCAATATCGGGATACCAAGGTATTTCCCACCCTTTTACAGTATAAAATTTTTCATGAGAAAAAAGTTCATTAACTTCTTTCTCTAAATTGAGTGTTTCTTTCTGTTCTAGCCTAGATAAATGATAAAAATTTTGATTATTAGTCTCTTTCTATTTACTACCACAAAATCAAACTCTTGCATCAGAAGTACCCATTTAATTAATCATGGTTTTATTTCCTTCTTTTGCATTAAATATTTAATAAACAAATTGTCAGTATGCACGATACAATTAGATCCAATAACATATGATCTAAACTTATTAAAAGCATACGCAATAGCTAATAACTCTCTTTTAATGGTGATGTAGTTAATTTGAGCATCATTAAGAGTCATACTAGCATAGTGTATAAATTTAAAAATCCTATCATATCTCTTCCCTAAAACAAAACCAATTGCAGAATCACTAGCATCACACATTAATTCAAAAGGTTTCTCCCAATCAGGTGAAACAATTATATGAGCAGTGATCAATTTTTCTTTTAAAGTTTCAAAGGCTTTAATGCAATATTGGTTGAAGTCAAATTTTGTATCTTTTTCAAGAAGTTGGCATAAAGGTTTAGTAATTTTTCAAAAATCTTTAATATATCTCATGTAAAATCTAGCATGTCCTAAAAAAAACTCCTAACTCTTCTTACTGTAGTAGGTGGAGGTAAATTTGATATAACCTGAATTTTTGCAGGATCTACTTCCATGTCATTTTCTGAAATTTTATGCCCAAACAAATTTCCTCCTACAACCATTAATTGACATTTCTCCCAGTTCAATACAAGATTAGTCAAAATTTTTTTTTCCACATCATTCTAGAACTTTCTCTAAATGATTTATATATATTTCAAATGAAGTTCCAAACACAAAAAAAAAATCATCCATAAAGACTTCAATCCCTTTTTCAATTAAGTCACTAAAAATTAATATAATACATCTTAGAAATGTTGTTGGTGCATTACATAACCTAAAGGGCATGCACCAAAAAGCAAAAGTTCCATATGGATAAAAGTTGTTTTCTCTTAATCCTCTAGAGCAATTGGTATTTGATGATAACTGGTATATCCGTCTTGAAAATAAAATATTTTTGCCCAGCCAGCCTATCTTACATCTGGTCCAAAAAGTGTAAATGAAAATGATCCTTCCTGGTGGCAAAATTTAATTTTCTATAATCTATGCAAGTTCCCCAACTAGAGAATTGTCTTGTCTCTTATTGGTATTAATTCATTATGCTCATTCATCACTACACTCACACCTCCGTTCTTTGGAACATAGTGAATTGGACTTACCCAAGCACTGCTTGAAATAGGATATATTATTCCAGCATCTAACTATTTTAAACTTTTATTCTTACCAATCTCTATCATAATTGGATTTAATCTCCTTTAAGGATCAACTGTTGGTTCATGTTGATCTTCTAATAAAATTCTATGCATACAAATTAAGGGATTGATTCCTTTAATATCAGATAATATCCATCAAAGGCTTTCTTATATCTTTTCAACGTTTCCAACAGCTGTTGTTCTTGCTCATTAGTTAATTCTAAGGATACTATAACAGGTAATGTAGATAAATCTCCTAAGAATACATTAAATGTGTAGGAAGTGTTGTCAGCTCTAGTTCAGGAGGTCTCTCAATAGATGAAATCAGCTTCTTGTTACTTTCTGCAATGTCTAATATCTAAATTTTCTCCCGAACATAATCTAAAATCTTCTTTACTCACTTATGTAAATTCATTTTGAGTTTTGTCCTCATGTAGAAATTCCATATATTCCTTTTCAAATTTATTTTTAAATGTCTTTTTAAAATATTCATTGCTAAAATATTCATTAATATCCATTCTGAAGCATTCAATCTCTCACTCTTTTGCAGAGCATCTCATTGATTTTGAAATATTAAATGTATTCTCTTGCTCACTAACTCTCACAATTTGTTCTCATTTTTGCACATCTATCAAGGCTCTTCTAGTGATAAGGAATATTCTTTCTAAAATGATAGGAATTTCTTTATCTTCATCCATATCTAATAGAGTAAAGTCCAGAGGAAAGATAAATTTATCAACTTTTACCAAAACATCTTCGATAAATCCTTTAGGATAGGTGATCAAATGATCAGGTAACTCAAGAGTTACAATCATAGGTGAAATATCTCCTAAGCCCAACCTTCTGAAAATTGACAACAACTCAAGATTAATATTGGCTCCTAAATCACATAAAGCTTTTCTATAAAACTTTTCACCGATAGCACAATGAATTGTAAAACTTCTAGGATCTTTAAGTTTTTCAAGAAGCTTTTTATGAATTATAGCACCACACTCTTCACCGAATGCAACAGTCTCATTATCTACAAAATTCCATTTATTATTAAATATATCCTTCATGAACTTCACAATGCCTTAGCATTTGTTCCAAAGCTTCAGTAAATGGAATGTTTATCGTTAATTTCCTCAATATTTCTAAAAAATTAGAAAATTGGTTATCTCTATTTTTATGCTTCAATCAGTGAGAAAATGGAGGTGGTGGTCTTTCTATTGTGATTTTCATTAGTTGAATAGGACATTCTGACTCAAAATGAAAAACTTCACCTGATTTTTCATTTTCCACCTCAACTTTTTCAAGTTCCACTTCTTCTTGAACATTATTTTCTAATTTTTTTCCATTTCTCAGTTGAATAACTTTAATTTATTCTTTGTTCTGATCTTTAGGATTTACTTCAACATTACTTGGCAATGTTCCTGGAGGTCCATCGCTAAGTGCTGTAGCAATACATCCTAATTGATTTTCCATGTTTCTAATTGCAGCTCCTTGACTTTGAATTGACTTCCCGTTTGCAAAATCAATTCTTCTATTGATAACTTTTTTTCCTCCCTTTTTAATTTATTAAATCTTATAGGGTAATAAGGTTTATAAGTTGGATTACCTTGATTGTTGGAGTTTCCCAATGGTTTTGCTGTGTTGTTTCCCTATTGTGGATTTGCAACATTAGAATTATTGTTACTTCAAGTAAAATTTGGATGATTCTTCCAACCATGATTATATAATTGGAATAAGGATTATTTGAATATTTTTTTATTAAATTTAAGGTATCGTAAGAAGATTGAAATTCTATCATTTGTCCGATTGAATTTTCCTCAAGCACAAGTGATGTCTCAGAATAATTCATTCCAAATTAATCTATCTTCTTCAGCCTTCTTCGATATAACAGCTATTTGGGCAGTTAACCTTGATATTGCATCAGAATCATGAATAATAGCTACTCTTTTTCAATTTACCCTTTTAGAGGGCCATTGAAAATTATTAGTAGTCATCTCTTCAATTAATGATATGCATCATCGAATGGTTTTGAAATTAATGATCCACCAGCAACAGCGTCAATTATAGATCTAAGAGATCCAACCAACCTTTTATAACAAGTTTGTATTATTAATCAATCTGGCAATGCATGGTGTGCTCACTTTCTAAGGAGATCTTTAAATCTTTCACATACTTCATAAATTCATTCTCCTTAAAATTGATACAAAGATGTAATATCATTCCTAGGCTTAGCAATTTTTTAGGGTGGGAAATATTTAGATAAGAGTTTTTGTGACAAATCTCCCCAAGTTCTGATAGATTCAGGTGCTAATGAGTTTAACAACATCTTAGTTTTATCCCTTAGTGAAAAAGGAAAAATTCTAAGTCTAACAACATCATTTGACACTCCATCATATTTAAATGTAGCACATAATTCTAGAAAATTAGCGAGGTGTAAATTAGGATCTCGAGTTGGTGTTCACCCAAACTAATTGTTTTGTACAATTTGGATAATACCAGGTTTAAGCTCAAATGAATTGGTAGCTAACGATGGCTTTCGTATACTTAAATGGATTTCATATGATGTAGGATTATCATAATCTCTTAAAGGTCGATGATAATGCTCATTTTTATTTCTATCATTACTCAAATTCAAAGCCATTTTGCTAATATGATCTATCTCTTTTTGTTGTTTTCAAATTTTTCTAATAGTTCTTTCTAATAATGAATCGTAAGGTACTAAATTTTCATATCTTACACTATGCACAAACAAACAGAACAGGTAAATTAAAATAAACAAACACACTAAAATAAGGAAATCTTCAAACTAAACTACAAAAACTCTTTTACATTTTAGTTCTTCTTTTTTTAAATAAAAAACTATGAATTATAAAGTAACTTACTACTACTACTTTCCGTTACTTCGCCGACAACGACACCCAAAACTTGATGTGGGTAGATTTAGTGCGTTAATTTTGTAATAATTTTTTAATATTACAAAATACACACATCAGATATAAACATAAATATGCAATGTAATCTCAACAAAAATATTTTATCTTTAAAACCCTTTTAAACTGCCAAATCCACTTTAAAAATAACGCAAGTATACGTATTGCTCAAGTAATAAAGGGCTCTAATGCAGTCTTAGATATTGATGCCACAGAGAGGTTGGAAATGCCTGTAAATAGTTCTTGAGATTATAACATAAAGTACTATTTAAAAATACAAAAAGTAAGGTGCGAAGTTTGAATATGAACTACTAAAATGAATGCTATTTAAAATGCAGTTGAAAGACAAAGTTAACTAAACCAGTCAAAATTGAAAGACAAAGTTAACTAAACCAGAAACTAAACTTGGAAAAGTAAAATTATGAAAGTAAAATGTAATTTTTGTTGACGGAAAGTTTAAATTTAAAAAAACATCCTTCCCCTTAAAATGAGCATATGGATTGAGAAGAAATTAAAATCATTTGAAAATATATACTTACAAAAACCATTTTGTGTCAAATATGAGCAATCATATTATTTACCCTCTTCCGCGTGCTATAAAGAACATGGACTAATCTAATGAACTACTAAAATGAATGCTATTTAAAATGCAGTTGAAAGACAAAGTTAACTAAACCAGTCAAAATTACTCTGTCCCCTAAGGGCTAAAAATCTTGCATTAGTTACCAATCAACTGAACCAAATTAGGGATTTTAATCTATCACCTTAAGATCTCCAATTCTGCATCCAATAAAGTATATTTTCCTATTTATTTACACTTGATTCCATGGATGATATTTTCCTGTGAAATCAAATGTGATTCTCCCCATGTTGTAGAAATCATAGCTCTTTCAATACATATGTTTCTCAACACATTTTAAAATTTTAATTAGCCAGATCAGAAAGTAAATGAAGATCGGAGTTTAAATTATCACAAATTATTAACATTTATGACCTTAGAAAACAAAATTACTTCTTCACAAAACCATATTTCAAAGTACGGAGAAGGATAAAGAAGACTACTCAGAATTCATGAGAAGGATATGTCAAAACATGGATTCATATATAAAATTAAGTTTACAAAATAAAAAAATTAAAAAACACAACTTATCTCACAATCCTTTCCAAGAAAATCCCTAGTAGATCTCTTCAAGCCTTTCTCTCTTTACAAACACTCTCAATTCTCTCTTAGAAGTGTAATGAAGAAAAAATCTCTCACCTTCGCTTTCCTTTTACAACCCTAAAAAAAATCTTCAAGCCCTTGACTTTCTCTACCTATCTCTTCCTCTTGCGTTTCACGCTACCCCACTTTAACGTCACACCCAACTCCTTGAAGTCTTCTTCTTTTATTGGGGGCTACCTCTTTTCAAAAATAATTCAAAATTCCCTCAGAAATTCCCTCAAAAAGTCCACTCTTTTGAATTCAAAAGATGTGTCATTTGATCCAAGAGACATGCCCCTTCATAAAAGAACCTTCCAAAGTGTCTAGATGAGTTGAATTACTCTAAAAGATATTTAGAACAAGTGTTCCTTTAAAAATTCGAGCAAAATTTGCCTCGAACCGCCTTAATTTGTTAGAAGTTATCTCGGGTGCATCTGACATACCATGCGCCAAGGCTCGGTCAAACAACGCATCATGCGCCAATCTCCCGCATCATGCACCAGATTCCCAAAATTCGTTGTTTTGGCTCAAAATTTCATCCTTCTTGCTAATTTTGCTCCAAATGCCTAAAAATGATATACCTGCAATAAAAACACAAAAATGTCCTTCTTTAAAAAGCAATATCACAAAAAATAGAAATAAAATATATACTTAAAACAACATATTATTTTGGTGTATCAACTACTACTTTTTCCTGCAACTTTTAGATAACAGACAAACTCAACTTCAATACATCAACTCCTCGAATCAACCAGCTCATATCCTAACTAAAGCACTTTCAATGTTTCTTTCCTTCGGATCTAAGATAATCGTTCGACCACCTAAATATCAGCCTACATGGGAGTAATACCTGCTCACAACATGGCTGATCCACTCATCCCTTGTGCCTCTGCCATGGTAGTGGTGGACAAAGACATAATTCCATTTCACTTGCATCTAAGTTTCATTTACCTTGAATTAACTTGACTATAAATATTATTAGACTTTTGATGTAAGTTCATGATAAGGAAGATCAGTAGGTTTTTCTTCTGAAATCTACTTTGCCTTTGTGAGCTCACTCCCAACAACCGCATTTCTTGTACCCATTATTGGCCAATCATATGTATCGTTGGATTAGTACCCTCGCACCAAAGTCTTTGACATCTCATTTTAATTTGCTAACACACTTGATCACAAAAAATTTGTCCTTCCAAAATATAAAATAATTAACAAATGAGATTTTAAATTAAAAATAAAAAAATAATCTATATTTAAGACAACAAAATTTATTTTTATTTCACATTAGAAAAAAGGGGAAACAAAATAATAATAATAATGATAAAATAATAAAGAACCACAAATGGCCACTCAATCTTCATGTAATTATTTGATTACACAGAGATTGATTAGAAAATTAGTTTAAAAATATACTTTTCATGTAATTATTTGATTAAAATTAAGAAGAAAGGAATTTTTTTCTTCCTTTTTTCCGTTAATTAAACTTATGTTTTTTTTTTCTTGTGTTGCGAGGACATACAACTAAATAATAATATATTTTTTTAATAAACATTGATAAGTACATTAATAAAAATACCTTTATTCAAATTTTTATTCAAAATATCTAATCATTCAATCTGATTAGAGCCAAAAGTTTAATTACTTCCAACCAAATACAACCATAATAGCCAACACATCTAAGATTTTACCTTTTCCCTATGATTGTTAGGCCAAGAGCCTTAAAATCTCATTAAGAGTAAGAAAAGTGATAAATCAAACAAATATAACAAATTTTAAAAAAGAATGTTATATATATCTTGAACTTCTAATTGGAAAAATTTTTAAAAACAATTCAATGCCTAAGTAAAAGAGAATAAAAACAAAAATATACCGCATTGTGACACACATCATCTTCCTATTAATTTTAATGTGAGGAAATTAATACATATTGAGTAATTTGACTCTCCTGATATTCATATCAATCATAGAACTTCCACAAACATTGAGGGTCTTACTATTCTAAGAAAGCCCAAATCTCTCAATATTCTAAAAAAGCCCAAATCCTGCATCAAACACAACGCATGATATGAAATTTATCCTTTGATTTCATCTTCCTAATAATCTGAGGTGAGGCAAAACATTACTCTATATTTTATAATAATTAAAATAGGATAATTCATAAATTATTCTCTTTTCTAACATTTAATTCAAAAGCACGTCTCACAAATAATGCAATCTCCCCATCCCAACAATGTAAGTGGATTACAACTTTCCAGCTTTTCCTTTCATCCCCACCCATATTTTGAGATGTTGCGTGGATTATCGAAACTGCGCGCACTCCGAAAAAGTTGTTTTGTCCTAGCACTGTTATGAAGGTCCTCGAAGCAATCAGATAACTCAAAGTATGACCAAGAGCAGTATGATATATCTATCAATATATATATATATATATATATCTGGAATTGTACTGATGAGTTAAATTGCGATATGCATTGTAGGGCAATTGGTCTAAGCTACGAACATATTATATTTTTGCAACACATTTTGCACAATAACCGTCATATTTTAAATAATGAATGCTTCATCGCGAAATAAAATAGTTTTCTGATCATTTCTAGGAGGACTTGACCAAGCAGATTTTTTAGAGGCGATTATAATTATTCTGTTTTATGGTCCAATTTTCAATAATTTTTTAAACCCTTAATAATTGAAAATTTTCTTAGGAGAAGTCCATTAGCACCTAAATTAGTATAAAATAAATACTCACAAATAAAACTGGAGTAACAAAGATACATCTCAATCTGATGACTGTTAAATTTTTATAATCATTTCTATTTATGCTAAGATGCTGAAACTTCTATCAAAGCTATCAAAATCAGATAGAACATTGAATAAGAAGAATGAAAGATTCAAGGTTATGAGGTTCGGCCCGGGTTGACCAGAGTACTGAAGTAGATGAGGTAATAATTTCTTAAATTATTTTAAGAAATTTTAAATAATAGAATAATGATTTCTTAATATAGTTTTTATGGATTCAATAAATAATATTTTTATCTAAGACAATCTTTTTGAACCGTATAAATAATAATCTAAGTAAAAACTCTAAACATACCATTTTTTCTAACTTTTAATTTATATAATTTATTTTGAGCCCTAAAATCAAAATCGAAAGACAAAAAATAGTTCATATTTTAACTTACTAGTTCTTAAGAAATTGGATCGGTTCGCCGGTTCAATCCAGGCTCTGACCAATTTTACACCTGCTCTGACCGGTTCAAACCTAACAAGTTCAACTCCAGCATTGACGGGTTCAACCTTGTTCTGATCGGTTAAATTATGATTCTATTTTGAAAAGGTTGTGAGCTTAAAAATGTTGATTCTTGATCTGTTTGTAAATCACACCCTAAGGAATACAACGTAAGAAAAGATAAGGTAAGAGAAGTAGAAAGGGAGAGGAACATAAACAAAAGTGAAAACAAAAACGTATCAATCATTTTAACTATTCAAGACTTATTTCGTAAAATCAAGTATATCTCTTATGCCTACATGAAATGAAATATTTGTTTGTTTATGGAGGAAAGAGTACAATATGATAATGTTAAATTTTCCCCTTGCTTTAATACGGGACATACAAGGTATTTTAAGTATTTTACACGTTTGAGTCTATCACTCGATTTCTCTCTTTCTCGTTTGGCTGAGCTTGTATGACCTTGGCTCAATAGGGCCAATTTGATCCAATAGGCTCACTCGACATTTTTAGTTGGTCGAGCTCAATTGACTTAAGATCAACAGGTCTGGTTCATTATGTTGAGTTAGTACTACTTTCTACTCTTTATGATAGATATGGAGCTTCTAGACACCCCAAGTATGTTTGGAGATGTCGAAAGGCTAAATATTCCCTCCAGTTGGATTCTTCATGTAAGTTGACAAGAATGTAGGCTCTGATTCTAGCCATTCGACCAACTTTTGTAGCTTAGTCAACTTTGGCCTTACATGCTTTAGCTTAGGAAGTTGTACTCTATTGGATAAATGAGTTTTTTAGACTTCTATCGGTGTGCCATTTTTGTTGCACACTCCTTCTCTTCACCATTATATATGCTCAGAATTTGTGCTTACAAATTTTTGATTTACATATTTTTGTTCCCCAATTATCTTACTTCTTGGGAGCAATGTTGGAATAATAATAAAATATTTTAATATAAAAATTAGATATCATTTATTCTTAATCAATGTTTCAATAATTGTATTGCCTTGATATTTGCATCTTTGGTCCTTATTAGGAAGGCATGATTTGACTCATTTGCCTATTAGATTTGTTGGTGTCGCTTCTCATCTAAATTGTTCGGCTTTCAAGAATTGTTATGGAGAATGCAAAAACTCCTTTGGTTGGTACCCCTATCAAAGATATGTTCGTGTCACCTTTGGGAGACCAAATGAGCAATATTACCCGTAAGTTAAAAGAAGAAGAAAACCACTATTAAGAATTGAAAAATAGTTGTGTCATTGGATTAGGTGGGTTAGTCTGATTTATTCATTAATTCTTAGCAGTGGAACAATTCTTTGACTAACCTAAGCATCGATAGGTCTGCACATCTTTCTACTTTTTAACAAGACCATCAAACCAAACAAACTATTTATGAAGTAGTTTGTGCTCTACTGCCACCTGAGACGTAAGAATTTATAGGAGCGTTGTTGGAGCCCGTGATTCAAGAAGTTGTTAGTACATTGTCGCCAACTTGTTAAGGAACTATGTTGGTTACATCATATGAGTGGGCTCGACTCCTTGATATAAGAAGCCTCCATCTTACTTGTTTAGTTTTGATTTTTCTATACTTTATTTACATTATTTTGGTTGTAACTTAACTTGGGTGATGACTCACCTCTGAAAAATGTTTGTAAGAATCCTAACAGCGGTGGTGGTTGCCCATGTGCTGGCCGGGAGAAACTGAATCTCAGGCGAGAATAGTATGATTGAATAGTTGGGTTGTCTAATTGAGGACCATGTGGAAGCAAATAATGGATGTCAGACATCCTTCATGTCACTACACTGTACATATGAGAACAAGAACTCCTTTACTCGATCAATCAGAATTTAATGAGGGTAGGGTGTACGTTAGTTGTTGGCTTTTGCAGAGAAATCAGATATGATTTTTAAGGAAATGTCCTCCCTTCCCCAGGAGCAGTCAAACAAGAAGGATACATGCCTCATACTCTGGGCTTAAGCCGAGATAAATATGATGTACAAATTCAAGTTTAAGGGCGAAACTTTGTATAAAAGGTTGTGTCATTGGGATTGTGTACTTTCCATCGCAAAAGAAAATCTTCTTGTAAAATCGTTTCGATCAAACATGTTTTCAAGCATTATTTATAATGTTTCATTTCATAATAACATTTATTTTTTCTTCTCTATTTTTTTGTTGATGTGATCTTTTTATCATTGCATTTTTAAAATTAATATACGATCCCATTTTTACACACATGTGATGGTTACATTTCATCTATTTCTTTCTATGTATAAGGACGAGCGGTTGCATTTGTACTATAGATTTATTGGTTTTTTCTCATTGCTTTTTTCATTTCTTCTAGCTTTTCATCTTTTGTGCTCTATTTTGATGGCTCCAAATTACTCTGCAAAAGCCTTCAGATTAATGATCACAAATGAAAGATCAATAAGGGGGAGGTGTATTAGTTGAAGGATACTCGAGTCTAAGAATCATACCACAAAAAATGGATCAAAGGAAAGGACAAAGAGATGAGGTAGAGAGCGATAAGAAGAAGAATGAACTGTTAATGAATAATAAATTATATCAATTGTGTTAACCTTTCTTAACCATTTTGGATAAATTTTATGTGTCTCTGCTCCTTTGCATATGAAACTATCATCCTATTTGTAGGAGAGATATCACAATATAAAAATTTCACAACTTTCCCATACTTTATTGAGGTTTCTAGATGGTATTCTATGTATTTTACAGGTATGTGTTTTCCACTTGATTGCTCTTTGGCGAGTTCGACTAGGTTTACTTGGCTTCGGCGAGGTAAGACCAGTTCAATTGATTGGGCTTAATTAGTGTTTCATTTAAGCTAAGCTTGATTGGTATCATGTCAGTGGCATTGGTTTGATTAGTTGAGCTAGTCTAGTTTTCAACCCTTATCAACCCTTGTGGATATAAGAGATAGCTTCTGAACAACCTTAGTATGATTGAAGAAACCAATGGACTAGATCTGCGCGTTGTTGAATTTTTAATGTTAGTTGGCCAAAATGTATCTCTATGTTGTCTATGGTTAAATGGCTCAAATTTGAGTAATTCAGTCTTCTTTCCTGACTTTGTCATCTTTGACATTTCTTTCATTAGTTCAAAAGACTATACTTGATCAAATCAGTAAGACTCATGCACTTTTTTCTTAGTGGGACCATTTTTGTTGTACTCTCATCCTCTATGTTAATTGATCTCCTCAGGATCCATGCTAGAGCATTTTGGATGCACATATTTTAGTTAAACAATACTTCTACTTCTTGAATGTGTCAAAGTAATAAAAATATGATAATTTAAGATAAAAATATATATCATTTATTGAACCATGCTAAGATCAATGGTTCAATAATTTTAAATCTTTATTTTTTTCCTTTGGTCCTTATCAATAAGTTGTTATGGGACTCTTTTTCTTTTCACTTTTGCTTTGTATATCTTCAAGTATGAATTCTTAGCTTTCAAGTGATATCATGGAGATTGGGAAAAACTTCTTTTTCAACCCCCTGCTTCATGTTAGCTAATGGAGACCAAACTAGGGATATTGCCTCAAATGTAAAAAGAAGAGGAAGAACTCTATTAATAAATAAAAAGTGACTGCATTGATAGATTAATTGGGTTTGTCTGATTAATTAATTGCTCATGTGATCGACTCGATGATTAATCCATTAGCTCAACTATCTACTGCAACATGAGACCTGCCATCTTAACACAATGTAAGAGGTTGATAGGGTTTACTAACACCCTAGATGCAAGAAGCTACTGATGCTCAACTACCACCTAGGATGCAAGAGGTTTTGATGGCTCGAGACCACCTGGTGAGGACATCATATTGGTTACATTGATTGAGTTGGATTGGCTCTTTGGTATGAGGGCCTTGATTTTTCTAGATAGGTTTTAATTTGTTTTTTCTAGAGCTTCTTTTCTTTTTAAGTTTTCTTTTGATGGAGCTAGGATGCTAGACCTTGGTTATGACATGCTTTGACAAAAAAAATTAAGAAATCGGTGATGGTTGCCCAGGCAATAGCTAGGAGTCATCGACTCTCGGGAAAAGATGGTAGGATTGACTGCTAAGGTAGTCTTTAGAAGGTTAACAGGGATGTAACTACTGGAAGTTGAGTATCCCTCAGGTCACTCATACGCCACATGGAAAATTTTGAAAGCTTCTTAGCTTTATCGATGGGAATTCAATGAGAGGAAGATATACTCAAGCTGCTGGATCATGTAGAGAAATCAAGGAGGATGATGCTGTTTGCTAGGATCATTGATTTATGGGATACATGACTGATACACCAAAAATATATGCATTTTTAGACCCATATTTTATACTTGTTTTTGGTGATATTGCACCTTAATGGAAGGTATTTTGATGTTTTCTTGTAGGTTGTTGATTTTTAGGACTTAAAGCAAAAACAAAAGAAAAAATGATGGAATTTGGAGTCAAAATGACATTATTGAAGAAGTACTCAGCACCGACCGCGCCAAGGGCAGCGCTGACGACATAGAACAATAGAACAGCTAAAATTTTTACTCAACGCTGACGACGCCAGACTAGCGTCGACGGTACCAATGGCGGTTTAGCCTCTATTTTTAGAAGGTTCGATGTATTTGGATAATTCTAGAAGAGTTTTTGGAGGCACCTCTTGGAGAGCTAACCTTGGGCTTTATTTGGGGCTGAAATTCAATAGGAAATGGACTTCTTTTCACTCCAAAAAATTCCACCACGCTCCATTTTTCCATTTTTCTCTTCATCATTATCCATCTTCATTCCACCACCATATTGTAGTCCATTAGTAATTTTTCTTTTATAGTTCAGAGTTTGTCTAGTGAGATTTAGTGTGAAACTTTCTGTAAGAGTGTTGGAGAAGGAGAAAAGTGAGAGATAACTTCTTCCTGCATTTTTAAGAAAAGGCTACAAGGGATTTGCTTTGAGAAAGAGTTTCAGATAAGTTTTGTTTTTTTATTAGCGTTGTATGAACTTTCTTTTATATATGAAATTTGTGTATTATTGCGTCTTTCTCATGAAATCTGAGTAGTTCTTTCTATCTTTCTCCCTACTCTGAGATATGGTGAAATGAAGAGATAATATGATGTGCCAAAGAGATAATATAAAATAAATT
>NW_018226029.1:117842-128129 GCF_001263595.1 Phalaenopsis equestris | reverse complement strand
AAATATAAACGTGCCAATATTAAAATATAAACTAAATTGTGATGATTTTTCAACTCCAAACTTAATTTACATTTCGATCTGGCCAATTAAAATAATAAAATAAGTTGTGAAACATATGATCCGGGAAATAGAGTATGAGTTCTACAACAGAGTGAGGATCACATTTGATTTCATTGAGGAGAAATTCATTCATGAAATGAAGTGCAAAAAAATAGGGAAATATTCTTTGTTGGGTGTAGAATTGGAGAATCTTTAGGGTGACAGACTAAAATCCCAGTCTTTAGGGTGACAGACTAAAATCCCCAATTCAATCTTAGTGTTTAAAAACTAAAGCGAGAGTTAGCCTTCAACTGAAGGGAAGTGGGAGCTCTAAAGTGGGAGCTGATATCCTCTTAGCCTAGCCATAGATTTAGGGACTAAACCTAGGATTAGCCAATGGTTTTTTATGCACTGTATCAGGGTAGAGAAATATAATTGCTCCTATTTATTACAATTCATATTATAAACATTTATCTCATCTCATTTCACCAGAATCTCATTGTAGTGGGAAGGATGTTTTTTCACATAAGAAATCTTCTTTACATAAACATAGTTAGTAGATTAGTATTTACTTTTTAAACTTTGCTTTTTTGTTTTGCTAATAGTTAAGTACTTTAGTTTTGATAACATCTCAACATTTTAAAATTAGTGACAGTGATTTCGTTTGATTTTCTGTAAATTTTTTAGTAAAACTTATCATTGCCAATTTACACATTCCCTATGGGATCAATATTTGGGGCTTAAATAGAAAGTCCTTTATTACCTGATAATGATATGTATACTTGCGTAGAATCTCATTATTAATTGCCTATAATTATATATATTTTACACAACTTACTTTTCATACAAGGATCAAGTTTTTGGCGTTGTAGTGGTGTCAACTTCATAAATCCTTACATATAAAAAATCAGAATCAAGTTTTTGGCATCGTTGCTGGGGAAGGTAACGATTAAATTTAGGTAAATTAAATAGTTTTGATAAATTAACAAAGTTAGAAATAATATATATACTATAGAAATATATAAAAATAGAAAAAATGTACAAAAAATATACAAACAATCAAAAATCCAAAAATAAATTTATTTAAGAGTGTTTTTTTTTTTAAATTTTACTTAGCTTATTTTATTTGTTTATGCAAAATATTGGATCTGAAGATTTAGTACCTTATAGTAGAAGGCTTAGTACCTTACAATTCAGAGTTAGAACGTACTATTAGAAAAATTCAAAAACAACAAAGAGAAATTAAAAATTTAAGGGAAATGACAAATAACTTAGAAAATCCAATTAATGAGAATCGACAAAAACCTTTAAAAGATTATGCAAAACCTTTAAAAGATTATGCATGAAGATCCAAATGATCGACAGCATGATGTTGTTAGTTGTTAATTCATTTCAGCTGATGTTGAAATCCTGATGTTGCTGCTAATTAATTTGAGCTTAAGCCTACTATTATCCAAATGGTACAAAATAATCAGTTTGGAAGATCACCTACTAAAGATCCTAACTTACATCTTCATAGTTTTCTTGAGATTTGTGCTACATTTAAATATGAAGGAGTGTCTAATGATGCTATTAGGCTTAGATATTTTCCTTTTTCATTAAGGGATAAAGCCAGGGCTTGGTTAAATTCCTTAGCACCTGGATCTATTAGAACTTGGGGAGAGCTATGAAAAAAAATCTTCGCTAAATATTTTCCAGTTGAAAACCGCTAAGCTTAGATATGATATTACATCTTTTTGTCAGTTTGAAGGGGAATCAATATATAAAGCATGGGAAAGATTTAAAGATCTTCTTAGAAAATGTCCACACCACGCTTTGCCAGATGGGTTAATAATTCAAACCTTTTACAATGGATTAGTAGGATCACTAAGATCTATTATAGATGTTATTGCGGGTGGATCATTAATGTCCAAACCTTTTGATGAAGCATATTCTTTAATTGAAGAAATGACTACTAATAATTTTTAATGGCCCTCTGAAAAGGTAAATCCTAAGAGAGTAACCAGTATTCATGATTCTGATGCAATGTCTATTTTAGCATCTCAAATTGCTGTTATTTCTAAAAAGATTGATCAAACAAGAGTGAATTATTCTTAAATACCCCCAGTACTCAAATACTCCAAGTATTAGAAGAAAATTCACTAGGATAGAATCTTGATACTCAACCATCTTATGAAACTTTAAACACTATAAATAATCGAAATAACAATCCCTATTCTAACTATTTTAACCTTGGATGGAAAATCACTCTAATTTTAGTTAGAATAATTATAACAATCCGGTGAATCCATCCTGAAATCTGAACAATTAAAGAAATCCTAATTTTCAACCTTATTATCCTCCATGATTTAACTCTAATCGTATCCCACAATTTAAGGAGAATAAGTTGACGATGGAAGAAGTGATGTTGAATATGGGAAATCAAATACAAATTCTCAAATACAAATATCAAATACAAATTCAAGGGGCTGCTATTAGAAATAATGAAAATCAATTAGGACATATTGCTACTGCACTTAGTAATACACCTTATGGAATTCTTCTTAGTACTGTAGAAGTTAATCCAAAAGATCAAAATAAAGTGCAAATTAAAGCTATTCAATTATGAAGTGGAAAAGAACAAGGATCCAAAGAGAAACTGAAGTTGATGAAGAGAGAAAGAAATGGAAAATGATCAATATGAAAATGAACAAACACAGGTTCCTTTAGAAAAACCATTACCTCCGTTTCCTCAAAGACTGAAGTAGAAAAATAAAGATAAACAATTTATCAAATTTTTGGAAATCCTTAAGAAATTAACGATAAATATTCCTTTTATTGAAGCTTTCAAACAAATGTCAAGTGATGTGAAATTTATAAAGGATGGACTAAATAAGAAAAGGAAGTTTACAGATCATGAGACCGTTGCACTCAGTGAAGAGTGTAGTGCTATTATTCAAAAAAAGCTTCCTAAAAAATTTAAAGATCCTGGTAGTTTTACTATATCTTGTGCAATTGGTAAAATGTTTTATGGAAAACCTTTATATGATTTAGGAGCGAGTATCAATCTTATGCCCTTATCGATCTTTAAATGTTTAGATTTGGGACAAATTTTACCTATTACTGTAACTCTTTAGTTAGCTGATTGATCAATAACTTATCCAAAAGGATTTATAGAGGATGTACTAGTAAAAGTGGATAAATTTATTTTCCTTGTAGACTTTATAATATTGGATATGGAGGAAGACAAAGAAACTTCTATTATTTTAGGGAGACCATCTCCTGTAACATGAAAAACTCTAATAGATGTGCAGAAAGGAGAATTAATAAAGAGTGTTAAGGATCAAGAAGTAAAATTTAATATAGCAAAAGCTATGAAATATGCTGCAATAGAAAAAGATAATTAATTTTTCAGGATGGAAGTAGTTGATTATCTGAGTAATGAACAGTTTATGAATGAGTGTGAAGATAAATTAAAGAAAGGAGAAATTTTTTAGAGTGAAGATGAAATAAAAGGAGAAGATTTGGATTATATTCAGGGCAAATTTGAACCATTAGACGTGTAGGAAAATGATAGTAAAGTTCTTATTCCTTCAAGTATTAAACCACTTGAACTTGAATTAAAGATATTACCTGCCCATTTAAAGTATGTATTTGTCGACACTATTTTGGTTGATGAGTTACCCGTAGGAAGCTGTCGGTCATTGGAAAAAAAATCCCGTCGCCAGCTTCGGAATGACATTTTAATGTTTAGAAAAATATGAAATCAAACTGACCCCCTATCTTTCATAGTTTAAATGAAAGAGCATTTTACCTCAAACCCTGTATCTATCTCGAAGAATAAACACAAGAATTGAGGATGAGGATCGATCAAATAAACTGAGAAATATATGATGCCCGTTTGGTCTGCGAAACCATTTTATTTACTGACAATTTCCCTTATTTAATATGAATAATTAAATAGGGTTTATATTTAGATGGGTTCGGATGAGGGGTGCGGATGAGCTTCCTATAAGGGCAAGCCCCTATAGTTAATTACATCCTAAATGACCGAAGTCACCTATGAAAACTCTCGATAAAAATCATGAGATATTATCTTTAAGGAGTTTATAATGATAGGACTTTTCAACGAGATCGGACAAAGAGGTGTGAAATGGGATTGGCTCTAATTTAGAGCATTTTGTTGTAGAGTCCAATGGAGGAAGAACTAGGGGATGTCATAGATCAGGAGGAGAACCTCGGTGACTTCCCAGTCTATCCTATTTTTTGGCTTTAGTTTTGTGGAGAAATTTATTTAAGTGTTTCATCCTGCCAATTTTATTAGTTTACGACTTACATTTTTGTGAAACGATCACATAAATAGCCTAGAAGATGTGAGGATTTAGATCGTGAAAAACGACAACCATAGAGTCCTAAAACAAGTTTAAGGCTTACATTGTACAACAGAGCTATACAAAGGCTTAAAGATGAGGTGGGGATTTATGTTGCATATGCAGAAGACCTTGAAATTCTATGGCTTAGTTGTTTAATTCTAAGGAAGGATTGGTTTAGTTGGGGAAGATAGGTTTTGCTGTTGAAGATGGCCGTGCTGCCCACCATGTTAGCTTCAAGCTCCTTACCGTGATGAGTTTGAGTTATCTAGTGTGTCAAGTTATAATGTCAAATCAGGTTGCCCTATGGTTGAAGTTCTTTAAATTTTATGAGGGCATATTAAAGTTGATTAGAGCGACACCGGTTAGGATCCTACGGTTCCCCGTTCTGGCACTACTATTTTCTATTGGATTCACTTAGTCCAAATGAACTTACTAAACTCAACTTAATGAGTTCCATAATTTCATTTAAACCAAGGGAAGCCTCGTTAGCAACCGTAGGTTACCTCCTCCGAGGGATTTCCGATCATCTAATAAAGACATCTTAATTTAGTTGTAGTTGTTGTTTTGTGTGATGTTTGTGATTAAATTTTGAGTTGTCTTATATTTTGAATGTTGTGGAGGTGATTTTTTTATCTTGTTTGATTTTAGTTTTGGTTTAGGTTTTAGCTTTGTGGTAAGCACAGTGTGGGAAACTTAAGATGGAAAACTTAAGAAAAGACAATGTTGTAAACTATAAAAGCATACCTGGAAAGTCTTGTCGTTCCACCACCTGAAACTCAAAATGCTTGTTAGAGCATTTTATGTAAAGTAGAAAAAGTAAAATTTTGGTCATCTACCGAACCCTAGGTCATATCTTGGTGGGTCCCTATTGGTTTGATTAAAACATATTAAGTTTTGTAGACCTCTAAGGTATCCAATAAGTCTAAAGAAAGAAGCAAGTCCATGCTTCCCTCTCACTACGTGGTGAAAGGCCTCAAGCTCATTTAAACATACTATGCTGCTTAATAATTCATCTTATGAATACCTTTAATGCTCAGTGGACATTTATGTTTTAATGATCCTTTAAGAGTAAGGAAATTATCACTTGCCATTTCATTTGGAAGTTATGTGGGTGAAGCTCCTTAAAGGGGGCAAGTTAGTGTTGTTGAAAAACTCAGCTGATTTGAGTTTTAACTTGGGCTTACGGTGTTCAAAAGTGTTTTACTTTATATTCATTCTTCTAATTCCTATTTAATCAAATTTGATTTTAGCTTAAGTCACTATTAAACCCTTTAGACCTAGGTAAATGTCTTGATTATTTTGAAAGAAGTTCAATTTTAAGTGATAATAACTATTTATTTTCAAAACACTTAACTGTCATTTGAACCTCAAGTAGGGGTATTAAATTAGTGAGTTATCAACTTATTGAGTTATAAACTTCCAAAGTCATACCCCTAAGTCTAAGATCATTTAATTTAATAGACTTCCAAATATTAATTATTTAAGGAATTACAAATTTATCCCTTGATTATGGAAAGAGAGAGATAGAGTGAGATTGGTTTCTACCAATTAATCCCCTTATATTTCAATCATCCAAATAATTTAGTTAAAATCAGATTTCCCTCCTTGAATTAAGCCTAAATGTTAATTAAGGCTAAATTTCCAAAATTACACTTTTTCCAAAATTACACTTTTGCCCATTGCCCATAAGGCTCTATTATTTCATAATTTGTCAAATTCAATCCAAATGACTTTGGAATTTTTATCCCACCTCGACCTTGGGTCAGTTAAGATATCAGATGAAAAAATGTGATATTTAAAAATTTAATTTAATTTACATGTTTATTTTAGTCCAAAATGAAAATTTTTCAATGAAAATTTCATAACTTGACCAAGGCCAAGCCTAATACTTAGAAATTTTTGTTGGAGGTAGACTTAGACTAGAGAAGCATTGGGAAAAAATTTCATGATTTATTGAATTATAACTGAATTTTAAGAATTATTTTAATTTTTGGAGTATTTATTAATTACGAAATATTTTGAATGTGGAAAATTAAGTTTTATATTTTTATTAAATCTCTCTAAGGTCAACAAACCCAGAGAAAACCAAAGAAATAAATTTCAACCCAGAGAAAATAAATTTCAAATTTTTCTGATTTTTCTTTGAATTATTAGAATTATTTTAGTGAAAATTCATTTTTAGCCTTTAAAAATTATTTTAAGCTTTAAAATTTAACATCTTCACGTAGAAAATTAGGAAAAATATTCCAATTGTTCTCTAGTGCTTAGGAAACAAGTTCCAAATTTTCCATGAATTTTATTTTTTTGGTGATTTGTATCATTTTTTATTTATTTAAATATTGAAATACGTTTAAAAATGAATTTTTTATTGTAATTACCATTTTATTTTTAGAAAATTCATCTGATCACATAGAACTCCAAAAACCAATTTTTCTAATTTTTTGAGTTATATTTTAATTGTTAAAAATTATTTTAGTACCAAAAATGTTGTTTAAGTTAAAAAATAAGTTTGAGTTATTAAATGAGCTTCAAATATTTTGAAAGGAGTTCTCTGAACTTTAAATCATAGTGGAGATTAAAAATTAAGTCATTTAGATGTTTTTGTTTCCCAAAATTAAATTTCTTTGTGTTTTAGGGTTGTTGAAAATCAAGTGCATTCTTAAAGACATAACCCATGAAATAATTTCCAAATGGTTCTCTGGACATAACAAAACTTCCAAAATTTTCTTGGAATTTTTTAAGAAACATGCTAATTACTATGATTAATTTATGCAAATAATATACATAAACTTGGAAAATATGGATCTATGTCTAAAGATATCCTCTGACTTTGGAAAAATTAGAGGATGTTTCCTAAGATAGAGGCAACAACATGCCAAAATTTCAAGTCATGATGGAATGTCTATATGCATGAAGAATTAAAAGACTCAAAAACATATTTAATTAATTAAACATAAAATATGCATCAAATAAATTTCAAACTATTTCCACATTGTTTTCCTCTATTCACTGAGCAAGAGGGTATTTTTAATTTATTTTTTGATTTTTCTACACCAAGATATGGATTTTTGAAGTTAAGTCTATTTATTTAAATCGGAAAATTCCCTATTCATCTATTTAAACGAGTGGCGCTAACTAGATCCTAGGCGGCTCCGAAGCTCCATGTGGCGCGCTCCCATTCAATGCCACCATCCACCTCAGTGCTGACCCGGCCCGTGGTTCATGTATGAAGGCACTGTGCGGCTAGATCTCGTCCGTTGATGAGATAAACGCGTGATCAGACGACTCTCGTCATAGTCTCCAATGCCTTAGCGCGAGAACCATCAATTTTCAAAGCTTAATATCTCACTCATTTCTTAACCAAATTAAGTGCAGTTTGTTTCTTAATGCTCATCTAACTGTGACAAACACATCCATATGGTAATCATGAAATAAATTAGATCTAATCAAATGGAGGATTAAAACAAGCTCAAGAGGAGGAGTTCAATACCTTTTCTCTGAGAAGGGAAACTTCAATCAGAGGTCCTCGGCACATTTGTGGAGGTCCAAGGAGGCAAGGGACTAAGCCTCTTGCTGTGGTAAAAGACCTATGTATGAATTCACCCAAACTTGATTTCAGGTGTTTTCAGGAGTTGGTCTACAGCTATGATAGGGGCTCTGTTAAAGAGGAATTTGATGGGCCTTCTCCTTCTTTCATTGTGGTGATGGTGTGGGTGAGTTTAATTTCATTTTGGTGGAGTCTAGAGGTGTGGAGAGTTCTGTTCTGTCTCCGGTAAGGTTTTGAGCTCAAAAATTGAACTTCGACAAGGGGATTCAGAGCAAAGTGGTGGTTGGGTTGCACTGTGGAGGCCTCAAAGAAACTCTAAAAGTAATTTGGAGGGCTCTCTTTGATAAATTTTTAACACTCCCTCATGGTCGCGGAGGGGAGCTTTTTATAAAAGTTTTTATAAAATGGGCTTTAGGGTGGCTGTCATGGTCAATTGGGGGGGTGAAAATGCTTGCTTATGTGGAGGGTAGAGTGCCTCTAAGATTTAATTTGGATAATGTGGCTTCTAGGTTTGAATTGGGTTTGCTTCCATGGGGGTTGCTCTTGGTTTGGACATTTTCTGGCCACTAGGCTGGTTGGCCAGGCCAGGGGATGTGGCTAGGAGGTCAGGTGAGCCAGGGGAATATGTCACAGCAATTAAATGGGTTATTGTTTAGTTTTGGCAAAAATATCATTGGCTTAAGCAAATATGGAATCAAATCCCTTGCTTTGGGGATCCCTTAGTCTACGGATCATTTGGGTGGTTCCATAGGGTTTGGTTTGGTCAATAGGGTCTAAAATTTGGCTGTGGTGGTCTTGCCGTGACAAATTTGACATGTCTAGGTCAATTTTGGTGCATGGGTCCAAATGGGTGCAAATGATCAAGACTTGGGTTTGGGCTAGGATAGCTATGTTAATTGGCCAAATTGATTGTTGCATTTGATGTAGATGATTGTACGGAACATTTTTGGTGAAGGATTGAAAAGATTTTGAGTTCAATTGGAGAGTCAATGAGTTCAATTGGAGAGTGAAGGATTGAAAAGATTTTGAGTTCAATTGGAGAGTCAATTTGAAGGATTTTTGGATTTTGGTCAATTTGTCTAGATTGGGCTAGGCTTGGGTCTAGATTGGGCTAGGCTTGGGATAAGTCCAAATTTATTGTTGAGAATGGTCAATAGGAGTGTGATGAAGAGTTTTCAACATGAATTGGGTGCCGATTTTGGGCTTAAGGCAATCAATTTGGTGAAATTTGGTGGCATAGCCAATTTGAGGCAAAATTTGGGGCTTTTGACTTAGGTTGAAATTAAATAAAATTGACGCTTCACCAAGGCCAATTGAAGGTCAAGTTTGATGTGTATGAGTGTTATGAAGAGTTTAAAATTTAAATTGAGACCAATGGTATAGGCCATGGGGTTCAATTTGGTGGAACCAAGCATAAGGCCAAAAAAGTTTTACTTAGATCAAAATTGGGCTCAAAGCATGGGCCAATTGAGCTTGGATTTAGTTTATATTGGTTTAGGTGATAGTGGTCATATGGAAGGTGAATTTGAGTTTAGAATTGAAATCGGGGGAAATTGGTACCAAATTGATGGACATTTGAAGTGAATTTAAGAAAATTGGGCCTTTAAAGGCAATTTGAGGGTTTTGGTCAAAATGGTCAAATTGGGTCATGTGGTAGTTGAGAAAAATGAAATTCGGAATCTTTAGAAGGTTTTGGGAATTTTTGCGATTTTTTGGAATTTTTGGAATTTTGGACTAAGGAGGGGTATTTTAGTAATTTGGCAATTGTTGGGTGGTTTTGGGTAATTTGGGTATCTTCAAATGGTTTGAAATGATTTCTGAATAAGTTTGGGTATTTTGGGTTAGTTTGGGAATTTTGGCAAAACTTAGGGTTTCAAGGGTGTTAGGTAATTTAGGGGAGTTTAGGGGCTAAAGGCCAAGTTGGGTATTTTTGGTAGAATGGGGGCTTGGTAAGAATGGGGGAGCTAACCACCATAATAAGCCATGAACCAATGAAAACCCATTTGAGTTCTCTATGGACTGGTCTTAGCTAATCCCTAGCCTAGGGCTAGTGGGTTTAGGGGACCGTCTACATAAGTCTCCCAAAGGATTAAGGGATCAAAGTCAAGAAAATTTAGGGTTTAGGGTATTGAGTGATTATGAGTGAGATGATTGTAGTGAGTTCCTTAGCTCTAGACCAACACCCAGGGTCAATCCTAAGGTCAAACAGTCCTATGGGAACTCTCCTTGAGCTCCCTCATAATGACCCCACCTACTAAGTGCTAGAGGTTAGGACCAATATGTAGAGCTTCAAGTTGAGTAAAGAGGAGTTTGGAATTTCTAATGGTGAGGGTTCCTTTTCTAGTTTTC
>NW_018226029.1:95764-117789 GCF_001263595.1 Phalaenopsis equestris | reverse complement strand
AAGGTGGGGTCAACAAATGGCCCCCCAATAGTTGTGGTGTGCTGGTTAAGCACACCGCGCGCATTTGCGTTGACCGACGAGATCAACAAAACCAATACAAACTCTTAAGTCAATAGACACAAAAAGAGTTTAGAATTGTGGGGAATTAGCAGATGAATATTTGATCAAAGTTAAAAGATAGGAACTGAAGCTAGGGATTGGAGAGTTGGTTTTAAGTTATTAGATTTCAAGTGTCCATAGAGGATGGCAATCGGTATGTAAGTGTTGACTTTGAAGTGGGATTTGAAGTTTAGGTATTTATTTTAGAAGAGGGTCAGAAGTTTGGTACCAACCTCAAAATAAGAGAGGAATCAGAAGTTAAGGACTGATTCTAAATTGGGAATTGAAAGTTAAGGATCAATCTCAAGAGAGGGTAGGATGCTAAAGACCAACCTAGAAAAGAAGTGAATCAGAATGGGGGAGCTAACCACCATAATAAGCCATGAAGTGAATCAAAAGTTAGGGACTGATTTAAAACTGAGAATTGAAAGTTAATGATCAATCTCAAGAAGAGAGCTGGAAGCTGAGGACCGACCTCGAAAAGAGAGGAATCAGAAGTTAGGGACTAATTCCAAAAAATGAGAATTGAAAGTTAATGATCAATCTCAAAAGAGTGTCGGAACGTAAGGACCGACCTTGAAAAGGAGTGAATCAGAAGTTAAGGACTGATTCAAAAATGAAAAAATGAGAATTGAAAGTTAATGATCAATCTCAAAAGTGATTGTTAGGAGGTTAGGACCGACCTCAAAAAGGAGTGAATCAGAAGTTAAGAACTAATTCAAAAATGAGAATTGAAAGTTAAAGATCAATCTAAAAAGAGAGTCGGAAGGTCAGGACCGACCTAAAAAAGGAGTGGATCACAAAAAAGGGGAACTGAAAGTTAATGATCAATCTCAAAAGAGAGTGTCGGAAGGTAAGGACCAACCTCAAAAAGAGAGGAATAAGAAGTTAGGGACTGATTCCAAAAAAGGGGAACTGAAAGTTAATGATCAATCTCAAAAGAGAGTGTCTGAAGGTAAGGACCGACCTCAAAGTAGTGAATCAAAAGTTAAGGACTGATTCAAAAATGAGAATTGAAAGTTAATGATCAATTTTAGAAAAAGAGTCAATAGTTAAGGATCTACTTGAATAGGAATTAATCAGAAGTTAAGGACTGATTCGAAAATGATAGTTGAACGTTAATGATCAATTTTAAAAGAGAGTTTCGAAAGGTAAGGACCAATATAGGAATTAATCAGAAGTTAAGGACTGATTCGAAAATGATAGTTGAACGTTAATGATCAATCTTAAAAGAGAGTTTCGAAAGGTAAGGACCGATCTCGAAAGGAGTGAATCAGAAGGTAGGAACTGATTCAAAAATTAGAATTGATAGTTAATGATCAATCTCAAAAGAGAGTGTCGGAAGGTAAGGACCAACCTCAAAAAGAGAGGAATAAGAAGTTAGGGACTGATTCCAAAAAAGGGGAACTGAAAGTTAATGATCAATCTCAAAAGAGAGTGTCTGAAGGTAAGGACCGACCTCAAA
Organism: Phalaenopsis equestris; assembly: GCF_001263595.1. Classification (NCBI taxonomy): domain Eukaryota; kingdom Viridiplantae; phylum Streptophyta; class Magnoliopsida; order Asparagales; family Orchidaceae; genus Phalaenopsis; species Phalaenopsis equestris. Next base: position 116,225 of record NW_018226029.1, on the reverse strand, counting down.
GTAGTGAATCAAAAGTTAAGGACTGATTTAAAAATGAGAATTGAAAGTTAATGATCAATCTCAAAAGTTAATGTCGGAAGGTAAGGACCGGCCTCAATGGAGTGAATCATGAGTTAGGAACTAATTTGAAAATGAGAATTGAAAGTTAATGATCATTCTCAAAAGAGATTGTCAAAAGGTAAGGATCGACCTCGAAAGGAGTGAATCAGAAGTTAGGAACTGATTCAAAAATGATAATTAAATGTTAATGATCAATCTCAAAAGAGAGTATCGAAAGGTAAGGATCAACCTTGAAAGGAGTGAATAAGAAGTTAAGGATTGATTCAAATATAAGAAATGGTGATGTTGAATCCAAAGATATGTGTTGTGTGAAAAGGTTGACATTTTTTGAAGAAGATTTGTGAAGTTTTGTGAGGTTTCGTGGAGAAAGTGAAACTCCACGGGGATGTTATGAGAATTAGTGCAGACAAAGATAGTTGTGCTGTGCGAGCAAAGTGTAAGAGACCTCGAAATCGAGAGAATCAACTCAACAAATTTATTTTCTTTTCATGTTATTTTTATCATGTTTAATTTTAAAAATATGTTTTCAAAAAATTAATTTTAGTTGGTTGATTTTCAAAAGAGATTATTTTTGTTGTTTGTTTGTTGGTTATTTTATTTTTTATTTATTTTTATTTTATGATTATCAAATTTTGTTGTTTCATTCTTTGTTCGTAGTAATTTTGAACCAATGTATGGTCGTGGCTTTTATCCATCGCACAACTGGGGCAATTAAACAAACAGAAAAATTTCTGAAAGAAACTTATTAATCTGCTCTAGGAAATGTTACAGATCAAGTGTAGGCTAACGCCTCAAAAGGTATAATATGCTAATTGCATTAAAGTACATCCAAAATATCTCATGCCAAGTACATTTCTTAGGCTGATTATCTCTGATATATATCATATTTACTGTAATGTAGTAAAGCGGAAAAGAATCCTTTGACTGTTTGTTCCTGTTGTGACAAGCTCTTGATCGAGCAGACCTTCTAAGCCATGCTCCAGGACAGAGTTCCCTTTTCATGTACTTAAAAGTACAACCATCTCATAGCTCGTATGGTAGCAGCTCCTCCAATTATGGATCTGGCTGAAATCCGTTTGGTATTTTTTTGTCCTCCATTCGTCGCAAGGTCATAGACACCCTACAGTGTCATACTCCTGAGATACAATGCTTGGAAACGTCCGCTCCATTCCCTTTAAGGACTAGCACCGAACCAACAGGTAGTGGAATTTCAACAGCTCCTCTGAATTCACCAGGGCCAAAGATGTTGCTTTTAATCATGACTGAGACTGTGCAGAAAGTCATGGTGGTCTATATGTGGAGGAATGCAATCACCCTTATCGTAGATGTTGATAATGCAACTATTAGGAATGCAGTTAGTGGGTATTATACTCCACTTGACCAATCTTTTAATCATCCACTTTATCATTGGCGGTAGTGGATCCACTTGGTCATGTCTGAGAATCCAAGGAGGATTCTCTTGTCATTTGTGAAGTTATAACAACAGCCGCACTGGATAGTGATTCTGATAGTGATCCTTCCCTTGTCTCTTCCCTTGTCTCGCATCCATTTTCTTGGCTCAGAATAGGTCTTTTCCATAAGCAGGCCTAGTCTACTCGACCTCTATCTCTCAGGTCAAAAATCCAGTAGAGAATATTTTGTTCATCACTTTCTGAGAAGACCCTGGTGTATAATTCCAATCGTTCTAATATGTTGATGAACCTACCTTGCACTTCTTCATAGAATTTGAAGTCCCTTTTGCTTACTTTTGTTCTTTTTTTGTTCACTTTGCTTATTCTGTAATATTCTATCGTGCTTATGATTGGTGGCTGTCGAGGACGTTCCCTTGTTTCAATGGTGGCGGGAACCCAAGCTGGTGTTGACTCTAACTCTAACGGAATGCAGGATCCTGCGTTTGTGGGACGTATGACACTGTACCCCTTGGAACATATGGCTCTGCATCCATTGGGACATATGACTCTACCTCTATTAGGTAATCTGCAGTCTAAGATCCATCATCTGTAGAGGCGTACTCCTCTAAGGTACTATAGTGTTGTAGGTGCAAGACATTGCAGTCCGGGCATTCCACAAATGCTCTGGTAGCCAATGGTCGTGTAAGTATTTCAGCGTTGCAAGTAGGGCAACCCGTGCATAGAACATTTGAAGCTAGTGGTATTTCTGGCTCTGTAACGAACCTGGATTCATCATTTGTGGTAGGCAAGCTTGAAGAAGTTTCTCTCATGCCTGGATCTTAAATGTTCCCCTCAGGAATAGGGGGTGAATAATTTTTCTGGCTCTTTTTGGCATCTTTTCTCCTCTCATAAGAAAGCCCTTTGCTTTTCGTGGCTAGCATTTATACACTACATTCTTTGTAGCGGAGCATCTGACAATCTTTCATTATCAGCAGCGACCAGGCCCCTAGTTGGCGTAGGCATAGCTATTATGGATGGTAGACGGCTGGGCCCCTTTATTGGGTCTTGTTGTACTATCACATTTTTTCCTTTCAGTGACGCACTGTCTTTGGTGGTCAACCATAGCAGAGAGGGCAGCCCTTCCTTTTACCGTCGACTCATGACATTCATTAAACGTCCCTCTTAATCCATGCCAACTCGGTTAAATTCAATTTCGAAATATATAGTGCCGCCCTACGGCGCCATTTCTTCATTTAGTGCAAGATTCCAGCCATCTCTAAAGGCGAAGATTAGCCTATGGCCTGACATTTCTCTGTACCCGATAGGAAAAATGTCAGTGGACAGAAACTTAGCGTGAATAAGAACAAAACAAATTATTTATTAAAGGAAATTTTAGTTTATTTTGGTGAAGAGATCGTTTATTTATGTGTGAATTTTGTTTAATTTAGTAGAATATTGAGTTCAAAGATAGAAAGGAGAGAATTTGAAGTGTAATTCTTTTCAAAAATTTTTATTATATTGAGGTTAATTTTGTTACAAAAATTTTGGGTTAATTATATTGAGGTTAATTTTGTTACAAAAATTTTGGACCCGGTCACAGACTTTTGTCCACATAGATAACCTAAAGCAGTCAAAATTTCAAAATTTCAAAATAAGTGGTGGCAAGAAATGACAGGTTATGTAGTATGTCTTCAAGTATCGTCCGTTGATTCGTAGCATGGGTCTTTCACCCCGGAAGTCTACTAACTGGTAGGCTCCTCCTGCGTAGACCTTTTCAAAGACAAATGTTGCCTCCCAAGTCGACTCAAATTTTCCACCTATCTTGCGGCATGCTAGAATACGTCTTTTAAGCACGAGGACGAGGTCACCAACTTTGAATGTCCTTAGGCGGACCAATTTGTCATGAGCTTGTACCATCTTTGCCTATTAAAGTTTCAAATGTTGTTGTGCTTCGAGTCATTTTCTTTCAAGACTCTCTAGTTGTTCAAGTTTGAGCTTAAAGTTTTGCACTTTCTTTTGTTGTGAGTTGGTTGGCAACATCAACTCTGAGAGACGGCGTCTGAGTTTCTAACAGTAGCATGGCCTCGGACCTGTACACAAGCATGTAGGGTGTACACTGAGTGGGAGTCATGGACGTCATCCTGTAGGCCCACAAAGCTTCTAGCAATTTGTTGTGCCAATCCCTTTTATTTTTATCCAGTGTTCTCTTTAAAATCTGTACCAATATTTTGTGAAGGCCTCATCCAATCCATTTGATCTAGGATAGTAAATTGTAAAGTATCTCCAATCTATCCCATGTCTTTTGATGAAATTGTTAATTTTAGTGCTTTTGAAGGTTGTCCCATTGTCGGAAATTTTTCTTCGCGGTACGCTTAAATGGTAGATGGTTTGGCTTTTGAAGATCTGAAGAACGTGTTGTATCGTAACCTCTCGTAACAACTCTGCCTCTGCCCATTTGGAGAAATAATCTATAGCGGTAAGTATTAAACTGTGTCCTTCGGAAGACAGAGGGTCTATCGGACCTATTATGTCCGTGCCCCAACACTCAAATGGCCACAAGGCAACGGTTGGGTGTAGCACATTCGGAGGTTGGTGTAAGACCACCCGATGCACCTAGCACTGGTGACATCTTCTTGCTGTTCTTGTTGTATCCATGCAGTCAGACATCATTGCTAGCCAATAATATCCGAGCCTTTTGATTTTCAGTTTCATCTTCGGTCATGACTGGTGAGCACCACACAATCTGACATGTACTTCTTTGAAAATATTTTGTGTCTTAGCTCTGCTTAAACATCATAGCCCATCTGGTCGAATGATCTCTTGTAGAGGACTTCACCTACTAGAGCATAAGACATAGCCCTTTTTGTAAAGAGCTCCAGACTTGTCTTCTGGAAGCTTTCCAGTATGCAAATATTCTACTAATGGCTTGTGCCAATCTTCATTGATATCCGCAACTGCAATCATTATTTCTTCTTTTCTGAGCTTCTGTAGATTATTGAGGTTGATTTGAGACAGAACTTGTCTTCCTTTTACTGTGATTTCATTAAAATCCTTTGGGGGTCAAGCCAGCTTCTTAGCGAGTTTTGCTAGTGCGTCGGCATGAGCGTTATTTCCCTTAGGAATCCGGTAGTAATTCACATAGGGAATCTGTTCCAGCAGCTTCATTGCATACCAGTGATATTCTACTAATCTTGGTTTCAAAATTTGTATTGTCCGGCAACTTGCTGGATGATGAGCTGAGAGTCGTCATAAATGGAAATGTTTGTTATATCCATTGAGATTGTCAATTCCAAACCTGTATGTAATTAAAGCTTCATACTCTGCTTCATTGTTGGTGTATGGCTCTGTCAAGTGGTATGAGAACCTCCACATACCCTTATCTGGCGTGATAATAATCAAACCAATCTTTGCTTTACCTGGTATGACTGTGCCTGATCCTTTGTCTTTTTTAGCTGACGAAGCACCATCGAAGTACATCTTCCAGCTTTGTGCACTGGATAATTCCATTTGTAATATTTGCTCATCTGGTAACTCGTCACTGAGAGAGGACACAGCTGGCAATGGGTGTACAACGAGAAAGTATGCTAGTATCTATCCCTTGATAGCATGGAGGGGCACAAAAGTTATATCAAATTGTAGTAAGATCATTGACCATCTTGCTAAACGTCCGGAGAGTGTTCGTCGGGTCACCAGGTCCGGAGAGTGTTGGTTGGGTCATCAAATATTGCAACAGATAAACTTTTGAGATTAGGGTAATCTTATGAGAAAGCATGTAATGTGTAAGCTTTTGGGCGGCGAAAATTAACACCAGACAATGTTGTTTGAGTAAAGTGCATTTTCTTTACCCTCGTCGTTGATTTGGGGAAAGAGGGCTCCAAGAGAGTCATCTAAGGCCGCAGTATAAAGTATCAAAGGTTTCCCTAAGATAGGGGCTGCCAAAATAGGATGTGTCATTAAATATTATTTAACATCCTCAAAGGTCTGCTGATATTTCTCTTTCCAAATGAATTTGGCATCCTTTTTAATTAATGCGAAGAAGGGCTGACACCTACTTGAGACATTAGAAATAAAGCGTCTCAGATATGTCAACTTCCCTTGGAAAGAACATAGTTGGTTCAAGGTTTTGGGTGGAGGCATTTCCAAGATAGCTTTAATCGTATCTGAGTCGATCTCGATTTCCCGATGACAAAAAATGAATCCTAAAAACTTCCCAGAGGTAACGCCAAAAGTGCACTTTAAGGGATTCATTTTAAGGTCGTACCGTCGTAACCATTCAACACGATCCTCAAATCGTACAAATGGCCTATTTTTCATTTACTTTTGATGAACAAATCATTCATGTAGCATTCCACGTGATTGTGAATGAAGATGTAAAAAAAATATTCATCATTACATGTTGGTATGTTGCTCCACCGCACTTTAACCCAAACGGCATCACTGCGTAGCAGAAGATCCCAATTGGCATTCTGAATGCTGTAAGTGTTGCATCCTCGGGAGCCATCTTGATTTGGTTGTATCCCGATGATCCGTCCATGAAGGAGAAAATTTCATGTGTTGAAGCGATATCCACCATCATTTCTAGTATCAGTAACAAAAATTCATCTTTTGGACATGCTTTGTTCAAATCCTTGAAGTCGACACAAACACATATTTGTCCATTTTTCTTCTTAACAAGTACAATGTTAGCCAACCATTTGGGGTATTGCCCTTATTTACAAAATTAACGTCTATTAATTTCCTTACCTCGACGATGACATGTTGTTATATTTCGAGCCGCATTCTTCTTGGAGCTTATTTTACTGAGGTTATATTCTCATCCACCCCGAGTTTATGAACTACAACCTTTGCTAATAGTCCTGACATTTTATCATAACTCCATGAGAAGAAATCTTTGAATTATGTTAACAATTTGATCAATTCCAAAGATTATTCATTGCTGATTAGAGAACTTATAAAAGTAGGTGGGGATGCTCTTCAGTCCCGAGGTTGATTTCTTTCAACTCATCAACAGTTGATTTAATTCTTCAAATTCTAGCGGAGCATCTTCATTTAGTTGATCAGTAGAGTCATCCTCTATATCGAAGCAATCATCTTCTGATTCACTAGTAACAACCATACAAAATTTTCAAATCATCGACTGGTCCGACTGTCCAAATTCGAGACCCTCTTTTGAGTTTGGAGCTTGACTTTTAACAATCCATAACATTTTAAAAAGTTAAAATTTAACTTTCAGCATTTATTTTGGCAAGTTTTCTTGTTTAATTAACTTTTGTACACCAGGGGAAAAGTAACCAAAAGGCAATTCCATTAAGTCATTAGGATCATCATCCAAGTTTACATGATTTTGAAGATCAGTAGAAGTAGAAGCACAATAAAATTTGATCGACTTTGAACCAAGACTACAGACTTCCTCGACCTCTAAACTCTCGACCTTTTGATGTAGAATCGATCGGAGCAAGGGTCATAGTATTCTCATAGTGGTTTATCCGATCGTATATCGTCTCATATTCGCTTTTCTCAACATCTTCTAAGGATATATCGTATTGAGGTTTCTTCTGTTTTGTCATCATTATTTCATCTTCAAAACTGTCCTCATCACCAATATTGATGGTTGGCCTAGTCTTTTCAATGTTTAAGTTGATTCTTCGACGTCCACGTCCCTAGCCTCGAGCTCGGGTGCGTGAACTAAAAGAACCTCCACCAATTTATTGCAAAAGAGTAGTGGAAGATAGCGAGAGTGGTGTACAATTGCTGAAGCAGAGTTGAATGGATTCCTCTTTATGATTCTTCTAAATATTTACTTTTGTTTGTCACAATTTCACGAGAAAAGACAGTTTTCTCAGCGGAGTTGAATGGCCCTTCCATTGTACTTCTTCTGAATCATTACTTTTGTTTGTCACAATTTCACGAGAAAAGACAGTTTTCTCTGGAGGCGTGTAGTAGGCAGCATCTTCATGAATACCAACTTCATGAACTGAAAACGATTGTAGAGCTCCCTTGATGCAATGTTCTTGTCCTTCTTTGTATTACTTGATGCATTGATGTAGAGATGACGGAACAATGTTGTGTTCATGAATCCATGGTCGACCCAGTAGAGCGTTGAAAGTGGTCTCAACGTCGATGATATGGTATTTAGCGATTGTTACTTGTTCTCCAGCCTTCATAACCAATGTAATTGATCTAAGGGCTATTTCTCCCTTTTGGTTGAATGCTTTTAGCATTATTTTATCAGCTGTAAGCTCTTGAGCTTTGATGTCCAAATAAGTCATCGTCCATAGACTCATCAAGTTGAGTGATGCTCCAGGATCTACTAAAACTCTGGACAACACAAATCTGTCGATGTTAACGAAGATGTAGAGTGGTTGGTTGTGGTTGGCGGTACCAAGCAGCAAATCTTCATCTGTGAAGGTTACCCCAGGCTATTCTTTCAACAAACAAACTTCATCTGAGGATGTGCTGGCCAACAGAGTTAAGAAAATCTCTGGGTCAAGCAAGGCTGTAACTAGAGCTTCTCTCATCTCCTTTCATGGGATTAGAGCATCGTAGATGCTTAATCAGGCCTGCAGCTTCCTAAGATGAGCTAGCATGTTGTAATCTACTTTATGTGGTCCTCAAATTTTCACTTGGTTGTGTGGTTCTTCCACTGGTGGGGGTGGAAGTAGTTCTTCTCGAGTTACTATTTATTTTCCTTTATCTGCTGGAGCTGTTCTCGGGGGTAATATTCTCCCACTCCTTAAGTTCGCTTCTTTAATTTCTTCTTCTTGAGATATCATTATTGAATCTTCCAGTATTTCTTCTTTATTGCAAAGATCTAAATTGATGGTAAACGGTGCACCGTGGCGCTCGAGGATTGGTTCCTTACTCCCGGTGCTGTCGTAGCTGGTATCTTTGATGTCTTATTCAGTCTTATTAGCAAGTTCATCAAACTCAAGTACGATTTGAGGATCATTTTGGGAATCAGATCGAGGCTATATTGGTCATTATTGATTATGTCATCATTATAAATAGTTAAAACGTAGCCAAAACAACGGTTGTTATATTCATAAGACCTCAGAAGGGCAAAATGATAATCATACAAAGTCAGGGGTTCGAGGATCTTCTTCCCCGAATCCAAGACAATTAATCTAGTAGAGGCAGCCCCTATCCTACCCCCCGTGCTATCAATCTTTGTAGTGGTAGTGTTCTTCCTTTTCTTTCTCTTTGACGATAATGACTCTTGTGGCAAAATCTTTATCTCAGTGGATTCTTCCCCTCGGGCTTGACAGGCTGAAGATTCTGAATGGAGGCTTGTTTTGATACATTCTGGATTTGATTCAATATTTACTTGGATATTTTCTTGAACGATTTGCTCTAAACTTCATTCCATTCATCTTTTCCGATATATGTAGAAGATTGTTTTGATGAATCTTGTATTGGATTTAGGACCCTCTTAAGCTTGTTCCAATTTGTACTCCATCCATCTTTTCCAGTATATGGATCAATCAGAGAAATTGGCTCAGCCGAAATCATATCTATGGAACCTTTTTCAGGTTCCCTTAAATATTCTTCTAGGATCGTTATATTTCCATCTTTGAAATTTTCTTGAGCCAATCCTTAAAGATGAAACATTCTTCTACAATGTACCCTAGCAATCCGTGGTATGGGCAATAATTTGGTTCATCTTTCTTATCGACCTCTTCGGGTTTCTTTGGATCTGATAGTCTGAACTCTGGCTTCTTCATCGGACTTCTGAACATTTTGGATACGGCTTAATCTTTGAAAGAATACACCATTTCTGTCATTCTGCCAGAGATATTCTCTTATTCTCTGTTGTGGATGATCCTCCTTGAGGCGCTCGCTGGCTAGACTTGCTATTCTGTTTCTGAGCCTGCTGTGAGGAAGGTTCATGAAGACTGACGAGGATTTTCTGCATATATCTTTGTTGGTTGTTTTCCTTTGTCGATAGTCTCTACTAATCCTGATTTCTTTCAAACACTCTGGTTGCCTTGGACTTCTCGTGTGAATCCATATGACTGATGGAGAATCCCTTGAGCATGAAAGCTACTGGCCCATGAATGCTCTTGAGTAAAATCTCAATTGCGTGGTGTTCCTATAGCTGAGGTTCACACTTCATGCTAAGGTAATATATTCCACCAAAGTCTCGTTGGGCTTTTGTTTTTCCATCATGAGTTCTCCTATAGAGACATCGTGTTGCTCTCCGGCAAATCTTTTCACAAATAATTGTTCTAGCTCAGCAAATGTTTTCACTGACCTGTTGGGCAAATCGCCATACCAAACAAAGGCGAACCCGACAAGCTGCTGACAAACTATTGAAAGAGCAGAGCTTCACTATTTCTTGTGTTACCACAACTGGCTCAAAAGTGTGCTATATGTTGTTTGGGATTTTCAGTCCCATCAAATATCTTGAAGTTTGGGGCCATGAAACCCTTGGGGAAGGGTACAACATTGAATTCCTCCGGATAGGGTCTACCCTTTAGAATCAACACACCTCCCTTAGATTGGGTTAAGGCCTCACGAACTTGCTCGACCATTTGCTTAAATTCTTTCTCTAGTATGGCACTTGATGGATATTCCCTCTTTGGTTGTTCACCTTTGTTTGCAAAGGCAAGTTCTCTTCTTTCATTCATGATATGTATGATTTCTGGTTGGTTGATCTCCGAAGAGGCTAGTTACGAGGCTTGTGATTCCCTCTGAATGGTGGCCATGGCGGTCGTAGCAGCGGCCATCTCTTCTATCCTTTTCTCCAGTTGGTTGACTTGCTCATCCCTTAGGAGAATAGCCCTATGCAACTCCTCTATTATTTTGTCATCGATGAGAGGTTGAGCCTTGCACGCAGATGCAGCAACCCTGGTTTCAATGACTTGAACATCCATGAAATCTTCTTCAAGGTAGTTATTATAATCAAAATTTTCATCATCATTATCGATGGACACTCCATGCTCTTGAGTCAACTTGGAAATCTTAACTCTGAGCCTTTCAACTTTTTCTTCAATCATTGATTCTTTAATTGTTATATGATCTGGAGGACCCTGCTCGACCTCCTCCTCTTGCTCTTCCATTTCACTGGCAATTGCTGCGACGATGTCAGATACTTCGGACCCTGACTTCATTCCATGATCTTGTCTTGCAGGCTTACTGGACCATATTGGTACAGTGAACATCGGTATCCACACCTTCTTCTTTGACGGTGATGTCTCAAGGTGGGGTGTCCTACCAGAAACATCAGGATGTCGCGGAGAAGTATGCTCCCCATGGGGCAGACCAACTACGGTACCGGCTAATTTCTTTTCCAATGAAATTTTAGGAATTTCTTTATAGTGTGTGCTCGCTATAATTCTTGGACCCAGTCTTGACTTAATTGGTCGACAACCTGTAGTTTTGGTAGTGGTGGAATTTGTGGTGACAATAGCAGTATCTATTATGCTTCCTAAGTGGAACAAGAAGGGAACACGAGCAGGCAAATCTTCAGTTAATCTTTGAGGTCGTTTGGCAGACTTGATGTCCTTTAAAATTTCTTTCTTCATACGAGGGGAAATTGCATGCCCCACTCAATTAGGTAATTCATTGACCGAACAACCTTCTTTGGAGGCTAGCCTCTGAAAAATTGAATTGACTCGGGTGATAGAAGTGAACTTCTTTCTTTCCACACCCTGTCCATGAGGTGACGGTAATGCAGTGGCAATTTTCCAAATACTCCCGTATCCAGTGGTATTCATTTAAGGATGGAATCTACTTGCTCACAAAAGTGGATATATTTCCAATAATTCTAACTCCTCATGATAAGACTTTTCCTCGACAGGTATTTCCTCAGGAGTCTGGGCTTTAGTAGCCCTCTGAACTCTTCTGTTGCGGTTTTTCTTCTGTGTTTGGGTTAATGGTGCAGTTCTTGAACTAAAGCGGGTCCATTTTTGAATGTTGGTGGCAGGCCAGCCAATCCCTCAGTCAGATCTTCAATGATCATTACGTCTTTCCCCTTAGTAACAGCGGGGAAAACAAGCTTAGTAGTTTCCATAGTGGCAACAGTAGTCTTGGCCTTCTTATAAGAAGGGAAGTTCTGAAGACAGTTCAGGTTGAACTCGGCAGACGGCGCTTGAATTTATGGAGCGGTGACTTTCATTATAACACATTACAACGAACGGGGCTTTCCTGAGGATAACCTCGAGGTCTTCAAATCCATCTCCGAACTTGATGGTGGGAGCAACGTTACGGGCACTGCGGTCCGTTTCATGGCTCGTCGGCAGGTTGCAAGAAAAAGTCAGTGTTGGAGAAAAAGTGAGTGTTGGATAGGCCATTGCAGCAGCTTTAAAACAGAAAGTTCTGGGGTTAGTTATATGGCCAAAACCTTGTAATCTTTGTGCAAGCATTGAAAATTAACAGAGGTTGATCTGTAGACTGGGCAAGTTTTAGTTTGTGGGAATTTTAAAATTTTCAGCAAAGAGGTAATTTGAAAGTAGAAAAATTTAATTAATATAAGAAAGTTTTAAAGCGGGTGTAGCACTACACTATTTGATTTAATTTGCAAAATAACAAATCAAACTCGAAAGGGAGATGTGAAGTGTTTTAGGATCCAGTGCGGGACCCATTTTCCAAACACAATGCCCAGGTGGAACTAGTCCACCAACACACCTATTGGGGGTATGACCCCACATGAAGATTTAAAGAGTCCTTAATAGCTTCCTGAACCCCTCTGTTCAAAGGTGATTGAACAGATAATCCTGAAGTCCAAAGAGTTGGACGTACTTTCCCAAGATAGAAATGGTTAAAGTATGTCAATGGAAGAAGAGTAATTTGTTCCAAGGGGGACATAGAAACATTACCGATGTGTGAAGATAATATTTTTTTATTTAAGTGGAGAGAAAAGCATGTCCCCAGTGGAGTGGCCAGAAGCTGTCGGCATTCTTTTGGTTGATGAGTTGCCCATAAAAAGCTTTCAGTCACTGGAATCGAAATCCCGTCGTCTGCTTCGGAATATGAAAGCAAACTGACCCCATATTTTTCATAATTTAAATGAAAGAGCATTGCACCTCAAACCCTGTATCTATCCTAAAAGATAAACACAAGAGTTGAGGATGAGCCTCAATCAAATAACTGAGAAATATATGACGTCCGTTTGGTCTGCAAAACCACTTTATTTGTCTATAATTTTCCTTATTTAATATGAAGAATTAAATAGGGTTTACATTAAGCTAGGTTTGGACGAGCTCTTTATAAGACAAGCCCCTATGGTTAATTACATCCTAAATGATGGATGTCACCTAAAACAACTCTCAATAAAAATCAGGAAATTTTATCTTTAAGGAGTTCAAAAGGATAGGAGATAAGACTTTTCAACGAGATCGGACAAAGAGGTGTGAAATGAGATTGACTCAAATTTGGAGCATTTTGCTATAGAATCCAAAGGAGGAAGAACTAGGGGATGTCATAGATACAGAGGAGAATCTCGGTGACTTCCCAGTCTATCTTATTGTTTGGCTTCAGTTTTGAGGAGAAATTTATTTGAGTGTTTCATCCTGCCAATTTTATTAGATTAGGGCTTACATTTGTATGAAACGATCATCACACAAACAGCCTGGAAGATGTGAGGGTTTAGGTCGTGAAGGACGACAATTTCAGAGTCCTAAAACGAGTTTAGGGCTTATATTGTACAGCGGAGTGGTACAAAGTCCTAAAGATGAGGTGAGGATTTATGTTGCATAAGAAGACGACCTCGAAATCTTGTGGCTTGGTTGTTTAATTCTAAGAAAGGAATGGCTTAGCTGGGAAAGACAGGTTTTATTATTGGAGATGGCTGTGCTGCCCACCATGTTAGCTCTAAGCTTTTTACCGTGACGAGTTTGAGTTTTATAGGTCGTCAAGTTATGATGTCAAATCAGGTAGCCCTATGGTTGAAGTTCTTCAAATGTTATGGGGATGTTAAAGTTGATTAGAGCAACACTGGTTAGGATCCTACGGTTCCCTTGTTTCGACACCACTATTTTCTATTAGATTCACTTAGTTTAAAAGAATTTACTAAACTCAACTTAATGAGTTATGTACTTTGAGTGGGAAGCCTCGTTAGCAATAGTGGTTACCTCCTCCAAGGGATTCCCGATCATCCGATGGAAACATCTTAATTTAGTTGTAGTTGTAGTTTTGTGTGATGTTTGTGATTTGATTTTGAATTGTCTCATATTTTGAATGCTGTGGAGGTGATTTTATTTTTGATTCTGGTTTTGATTTTAGTTTTCTGGCTATCCTAGCAGTTTTGGTTTTCATGCAGGGTGACATCGTTGTTTAGCATGCAAATTTGTGTTTTGTTCATACATGCAGATAAGTAAGCACAGTGTGGGAAGCTTAAGCATAAGATAATGTTGTATACTATAAAAGCGTACCTGTCGAGTCTTCTTATTCCACCACCTGAAACTCAAAATGCACGTTAGAGCATTTTATGTAAAGTAGAAAAAGTAAGGTTTTGGTGATCTACCAAACCCTAAGTTATATCTTGGTGGGTCCCTATTGGTTTGATTAAGTATGATTTTTGTTAAGTAAAACATATTAAGTTTAGTAGACCTCTGTGTTATCCAAAAGGTCTAGAGGAAGAAGCAGGTCAATGCTTCCCTCTCACTACCTAGTGAAAAGCCTCAAGCTCATTTAAACTTACTATGTTGCTTAATAATTCATCCTATGAATACCTTTAATGCTTAGTGAGCATTGATGCTTCAATTATCCTTTCAATTATCCTTTAAGAGTAAGGTAATTATCACTTGTTATTTAATTTGGAAGTTATGTGGATGAAGCTGCTTAAAGGGGCCAAGTTAGCATTGTTGAAACGTTTAGCGGATTTGAGTTCTAACTAAGGCTTATGGTGCTAAAAGGTGTTTACTTTTTATTCATTCTTCTAATTCTTATTTAATCGAATTTGATTTTAGATTAAGTCACCACTAAGCCCTTTAGACCTAGGTAAATGTCTTGGTTATTTTGAAAGAAGTTGAATTATTAAGTGATAATAATAATTCATTTTCAAAACACTTAAATGGCATTTGAACCTCAAGTAGGGGTATTAAATTAGTGAGTTATCAACTTCCAAAGTCATACCCCTAAGCCTAAGATCATTTAATTCAATTGACTTCCAAATTTTAATAATTTAAGGAATTACAAATTTATCCCTTAATTATGGAAAGAGTTTAAAAATTTATCCTTTGATTATGAAAGAGTGAGATTGGTTTCTACCAATTAATCTCCTTATGTTTCAATCATCCAAATAAGTTAGTTAAAATCATAGGTCACCTTTCTCCCTCCTTGAATTAAGCCTAAATGTTACACTTTTGCCCCTAAGGCTCTATTACTTCATAATTTGTCAAATTAAATCCAAATGACTTTGGAATTTTTATCCCACCTCACCCATGGGTCAATTAAGACATCAGAGGAGAAAAAGTGATTTTTCAAAATTTAATTTAATTGACATGTTCATTTTAGTACAAAAGTAAGATTTTTCAAAGAAAATTCCATAAATTGACCAAGGAAAAACCTAATTCCTTCAAATTTTTACTAGAGGTAGATTTAGACCAGAGAAGCATTGGGACCAAATTTCATGATTTATTGATATATATCTGAATTTTAAGAATTTTTTAAATTCTGGAGTATTTATCATTTACAAAATATTTTGAATGTGGAATGTTAAGTTTTATATTTTTTTTAAATCTCTCTGAGGTCAAGGAACCTAGAGACAATAAATTTCACATTATTCTGATTTTTCTTTGAAAAAATCTATTTTTAAGCCTTTAAAAATTATTTTAGGATTTAAAATTCAATATCTTCATTTAAAAAATTAGGAAAAGTATTCCAATTGTTCTTAAGTGCTTAGAAAACAAATTAGAACATTTCCATGAATTTAATTATTTTTGTGATTTTTATCATTTTTTAATTGTTTAAATATTAAAATAGGCTTGAAAATGAAATTTTTATTTTAAATACCATTTTAGTTTTAGAAAATTCCTCTGATCACAGACAACTCCAAAAACTAATTTTTATAATTTTTTGAGTTATATTTTAATTGTTAAAAATTATTTTAATACAAAAAATGTCATTTAACCTGAAAAATCAATTTGAGTTATTAAATGAGCTCCAAATGTTTTGAAATTTTTATGGGGAGTTCTCTGTACTTTAAATCACAGTGGACATTAAAAATTAAGTCATTCAGATGTTTGTGTTTACCAAAATGAATTTTCCTTGTGTTTTAGGGTTGGTGGAGATTTAGTGCATTCTTAATGACTTAACCCATAAAATATTTTCCAAAGGGTTCCCTGGTCATAGCAAAACTTCCAAAATTTTCTTAGAATCTTCTATGCAACATATTAATTACTATGATTAATTTATGCAAATAATAGAAATAAACTTGGAAAATATGGATCTCTGTCTATAGATATCCTTCTCTGTCTATAGATCTCTGTCTATAGATATCCTTTGACTTTGGAAAAATTAGAGGATGTTCCCTAAGACAGAGGCAAGAACATGGCAATATTTCAAGTGAAATGTCTATATGCATGGAGAATTAAAAGACTCAAAACCATATTTAATTATTTAAAAATAAAATACACATCAAATAAATTTCAAACTATTTCCACATTGTTCTCCTCTATTCACTGAGCAAGAGAGTATTTTTATTTTATTTTTTGATTTTTCTACACCAAGATATGAATTTTTGAAGTTAGGGCTATTTATGTAAATCAGGAAATACCCTATTCATCTATTTAAACGTGTGACGCTGACTTGATCTTAAACGGCTCCGAAGCTCCACGCGGTGCGCTCCCGTTTGACACCGCCATCCACCTCAACTCTGACTCGGCCTGCAATTCATGTATGAAGGCGCTGTCTGGCTAGATCTCATCCCTTGATGAGAGAAACGCGCGATTGGATGGCTCCTGGTCATTGTCCCCAATGCCTTATCCCGAGAAGCATCCAATCTCAAAGCTTAAGATCTCACGCATTTCTTAACCAAATTAAGTGCGGTTTGTTTCTAAATGCTTGTCTAAGGGTGACGAACACATCCATATGGTAATCATGCAATTAAATTAGCTCTAATCAAATGGAAGGTTAAAACAAGCTCGGTAGGAGGAGGAGTTTAATACCTTTGCTCTGTGAAAGGAAGCTTCAATCAGAGGTGTTCGACACATTTGTGCAGGTCCAAGGAGGCTAGGGATTAAGCTTTTTGTTGGGGTGAAAGGCCTAGGTATGAATTTGAGCAAGCTTGATTTCAGGTGTTGGTCTAGAGCTATGCTAGGGCCTCTGTATGAGGGGGATTTGATGGGGCATCTTCTTCTTTAACTGTGGTGAATGTGTGGTTGAGTTTAAATTTATTTTGGTGGAGTGTAGAGGTGTGGAGAGCTCTGTCCTGTCTCCGGCATGGTTTTGAGCTAAAAAATTTAACTCCGGTAAGGGGATTCAGAGCAATGCGTGGTTGGGTTGCACTGTGGAGGTCTCAAAGAAACTCTAGGAGTAATTTGGAGGGCTCTCTCTGAGATTTTTTTAACACTTCCTCATGGTCGTGGAGGGGAGCTTTTAATAAAATGGGCTTTAAGGTGGCTGAATTAGAATGTTTCTTAGAAAAATTTAGGAAAATTAAGTTCAAAATATTTGAATTGGGATGAGGTGGACACTAGGTTTGAATTGGGTTTGATTACATGGGGATGGCTGTCGGTTTGGACATTTTCTATCCACAAGGTCAGCCTTCCAGGCTAGGGGAGGTGGCTAGGAGGTCAAGTGAGCTAGGGGAATATGTCACAACAATTTAAATGGGTTAGTGTTTAGTTTTGGAAAAAATATCATTGGTTTATGTTAAATGGGTTAGTGTTTAGTTTTGGCAAAAATATCATTGGTTTATGCAATATGGAATCAAATCCCTTGCTTTGGGGATCCCTTAGTCTACGGATCATTTGGGTGGTTCCATAGGGTTTGGTTTGGTCAATAGGGTCTAAAATTTGGCTATGGTGGCCTTGCCTTGACATGTCTAGGTCAATTTTAGTGCATGGGTCCAAGTGGGTGAAAATGACCAAGAACTGGGTTTGGGCTAGCCTAGCCATGTTAATTGCCCTAATTAGTTGACGCATTTGATGTAGATGATTGTATGGAACATTTTTGGTGAAGGATTGAAAGGATTTTGAGTTCAATTGGAGAGTCAATTTGAAGGATTTTTGGGTTTTCATCAATTTGGGCATGTTGGGCTAGACTTGGGTCTAGATTGTGCTAAGCTTGGGTTAAGTCCAAATTGATTGTTGAGAATGGTCAATAGGAGTGTGATGAAGAGTTTTCAACATGAATTGGGTGCTAACTTTGGGGTTAAGGCAATCAATTTGGGGTAATTTTTGGGGCTTTTGGCTTAGGTTGAAATTAAATGAAATTGAGGCATCACCAAGGCCAATTGAAGGTCAAGTTTGATGTGTAAAAGTGTTACGAGGAGTTTATGATTCAAATTAAGACCAATGGGCCATGGGGTTCAATTTGGTGGAACCTAGTCTTAGGGCTAAAATTTGGGGTTTTACTTAAATCAAAATTAGGTTTAAAGCATGGGCAAATTGAGCTTAGATTTGGTTTAGATTGGTCATATGGAAGGTGAATTTGAGTTTAGAATTGAAATTGGGGGAAATTTGGACAAAATTGATGGACCTTTAAAGTGAATTTAAGGAAATTGGGCCTTTAAATGGAATTTGGGGGTTTTGGTCAAAATGGTCAAAATGGTCATATTGGGTCATGTGACAGTGGAGAAAAATGAAATTAGGAATATATAGAAGGTTTTGGGAATTTTTGGGATTTTTTTCGAATATTTAGAATTTTGGGCTAAGGAGGGGTATTTTGGTAATTTGGCAATTTTTTGGTGATTTTGGGTAATTTGGGTATCTTCAAATGGTTTGAAATGATTTTTTAACATGTTTGGGTATTTTGGGTAAATTTGGGAATTTTGGCCAAACTTTTGGTTTCAAGGGTGTTTAGGTAATGTGGGGGAGTTTAGGGGAAAAAGGCTAAGTTGGGTATCTTTGGTAGAATTGGGGAGCTAACCGCCATAAATAAGCCATGGACCAATGAAAACACCATTTGGGTCCTCTATGTACTGGTCTTAGCTAAACCCTGCCTAGGGCCGGTGGGTTTAGGTGACCATCTACATGAGTCTCCCAAAGGATTAAGAGATCAAAACCAAGAAAATTTTGGGTTTAGGGTATTGAGTGATTGTGAGTGAGGTTATTGTAGTGAGTGCCTTGGATCTAGACCAACACCCAGGGTCAATCCTAAGGTCAAACTGTCCTATGGGAACTCTCCTTGAGCTCCCTCATAATGACCCCACCAACTAAGTGCTAGAGGTTAGGACCAATATGTAGAGCTTCAAGTTGAGTAAAGAGGAGTTTGGAATTTCTGATGGTGAGAGTTCCTTTTCTAGTTTTCTAGAACTAGACCTCAACCAAAAGTGAGGTCAACAGTATTTTTAGGAGAGTCATCTACATTACCTGTTATTATATCTTCTGAGTTAACTGAAATTCAAGAACAAAAATTGATAGAAATGTTGAAAAAGTATAAAAACGCTTTTGGATGGACTTTAGTAGATATTAAAGGAATTAGTACTTCAATTTGTATGCATAAAATTTTATTAGATGAACAATATGAACCTAAAGCTGATCCTTAGAGAAGTTTAAACCCAATAATGAAAGTTGTTAAAAAAAAGATTTTAAAATGGTTAGATGCTGAAATTATATATCCTATTTCAGATAGTGCTTGGGTAAGCCCAATTCACTGTGTTCCGAAGAAAGGAGGAGTGACTGCTGAAGAAAATGAGAAAAATGAATTAATACCAATACGACAAGTTACTCGTTTGCGAATTTGTATTGACTATGTTGACTATAGAAAGTTAAACATGGCCACCAGAAAAGATCACTTTCATTTACCCTATCTAGACCAAATGTTGGATAGATTGATTGGGATTAAATATTATTACTTTTTAGATGGATATACTGGTTATCATCAAATTCCAGTTGCTCAAGAGGATCAGGAGAAAACAACATTTACAAGCCCATATGAAACATTTATTTTTCGTAGAATGACTTTTGGACTGTGTAAAGCACCTTCAACATTTCAAAGATGCATGATGTCAATTTTTAGTAATTTTAGAGAACATGGAATGGAAGTGTTTATGGATGATTTTTCTGTGTTCGGGACTTCATTTGAGTTATGTCTTAATAATTTAGAAAAAGTTCTAGAAGTATGTGAAAAAGTCAACCTAGTATTAAATTGAGAAAAATTTCAATTTATGATTGCAGGAGGTATTGTGCTTGGGCATAAAATTTCTGAAAAAAGCATGGAGGTATATGCTGCAAAAATTCAAGTTATAGAAAAATTACCATCACCTACTAATGTTAAATGGGTGAGAAGTTTTCTAGGACATGCTGGTTTTTACAGGCGTTACATAAAAATTTTTCAAAAAGAACTAAACCGCTATGCCAACTTTTTGAAAAAGATAAGAAATCTGATTTCGATGAGGAATGCATAAAAGCGTTTAAACTATTAAAGAGAAAATTAGTCACTGTAGCTATAATAGTACCACCTGACTGGGAAAAACCATTTGAAATATTTTGCGATGCTAGTGATTATGCTATTCGGGCTGTATTAGGACAAAAACACGACAAATTTTTTAAAGTTATAATTTATGCTAGTAAGAATCTAAATGTTGCTCAAATTAATTATACTACTACTGAAGGAGAGTTATTAGCTATTATTTATGCCTTTGATAAATTTAGACCTTATTTAATTGGAACTAAATGTATAGTGCATACAGATCTCTCTACTATTAAATACTTAATTCAAAAAAGAATGCTAAACCCAGATTAATGAGATGGATACTTCCATTGCAACATGTATGTGATTATTTGTGTATTTTACCGTGATTGATAGAAAGGGAAATCATAATCAAATAGTTGATCATTTATCTAGAATAGAAATAGAAATATTAACTTATTTTGCAAATGAAATTTTAGCAAATGAAATTTTAG
>NW_018226029.1:94494-95730 GCF_001263595.1 Phalaenopsis equestris | reverse complement strand
TATATAGATGAAATGGATTGGATTTACCGTGGTATGTTGATATAGTGAATTATATTGTAAGTGATATTTTACCACCTGATATAAAAAATCAACAATTAAAGAAATTTATATATGATTTAAAAGACTATTTTTGGAATGATCCATATTTATATAAATAATGTAAAGATTTAATTTTTAGAAGATGAGTTCCTTATGAAGAAACTCAATAGATAATTGAAAGATGCCATGATTTTGAATTTGGAGGACATTTTGGAACAAATAGAACTACATATAAGAATTTTATTGGCCTACTATTTTTACATATTTTAATGAATATATTAAAATGTACGATAGATGTTAACGAGTAGGAAATATTTCTAGAAGAAATGAAATGCCTCTAAATTACACATTAGAAGTTGAAATTTTTTTATGTGTGGGGATTAGATTTTATGGGACCATTTATGACTTCATTTGGAAACTTATTTATACTACTTGTTGTTGATTATATGTCCAAATGGATTGAAGCTATTGTTGTACCCAGATGTGATGCTCGAAGAATTTCTAAATTTTTATTTAATAATATTTTTACAAGATATGGAATGGCGAGAGTAATTATTACTGATGGAGGATCTCATTTTAGGAAAAAAAATATTAAAAAAATTAATTAAGAAATATGATATTATGCATAAATTCTTTACTGCTTATCATGCTCAGACTAGTGGTCTATCAGAGATATAAAATCGTGAAATTAAATAAATTTTAGAAAAAGCTGTAAGTTCTTATAAATTGGATTGGTCTGCTAGACTAAATACTACATTATGGGCATATAGAACTGCTTATAAGACTCCTATAAGACTCCTATAGGAATGTCTCCTATAGGAATGTCCCACACAGACTGATATTTGGAAAAACATGCCACTTAACAGTAGAATTAGAGCATAAAACATTTTGGGCTATTAAAGAATTTAATTTTAATCTAAAAGATATTGGTGATAAAAAAATATTGCAACTCAATGAACTTGAGGAATTAAGAAATGAAGCATATGATAATGCAAAAATCTATAAAGAGAAAATGAAAATATGGCATGATCGAAAGATTATTAAGAAGAAATTCGAACCTGGACAAGAAGTTCTATTATATAATACAAGATTGAGATTGTTTCTAGGAAAATTGAAATCTAGATGGTTAGGACCATTTAAAGTGATTAAAGTCTATTATTATGGAACTGTTGTTATTAAGGATCCAGATCCTAACAG
>NW_018226029.1:91755-94108 GCF_001263595.1 Phalaenopsis equestris | reverse complement strand
AGCGTCGATGGCACCGAGAGCGGTTTGATGGTTCATACTACTTTTGGTAGATTTTGGTGGGATTTCGCTCCATAATAACTATTAGGAGGTGTTTTTAAAGTCTTAGAAACCTCCCAGGATGCTTAGAAACTTCCTATTTTTTGATTACATGGCTTCCAATTCCAAAAATACTTCAAGGTATGGAGTTTTCAATCAAAGAAATTTAATTAGTTTTAACGCATAGATATTATACGATAAATTTATTACAAAAAAGAGATTTTTCAAGGAGAGAGGATGTGTTAATCTTGGATTGATCAATCCAAGTGTTCCGGTTGACAAGATCATTTTGCAAAGGTGATGGGAAGTTATGTGTTACACTGCCACTGCGATTGTTGTGCCTGTAGTGAAGGAGTTCTATGTAAATCTACATGAAATTACCCAAATAGTTATCTTCGTACGAGGTAAGGCTGCACCATTTACTCTTGTAAGGATTAATGAATTGTATATGATAGAAAATGTTCCGATCTGTCACTATACAAGTTTCATTCCTAAGCGAGATTTGATGCAAGATGTTTATAATTTTTTGACGGATGAAAGTGATATGTGGGAAGTACAGGATGAAGGATATATTTTTTTCTTGCTTCATCACTTAATCCAATTTCGAAGTCGTGACATTTCTTTTTTTGTGCAAAATTACTCCCTACTATGAAGTTTAATAGAGTCACGAAGGAAAGTGCTATTTTAAACTTCACCAAAGAAAGTGTTATTTTAAACTACTATATTTAAATGGACCCTATTGATATAAGATCAATCATATTTAAATTTGTTATGGGTCTCATTATGAATGGGCCAATTTATGGATTTGGGCATCCTTCTATAATTTTTCTTATTTGCAGTCAATCCCAAGTGCCATATGAAAGTTGGGAAAAAGTTTTACTACTATGGGAGCCCATGATCCTTATTGATGATCAGTATGTTTGTAATGGAATGAAGCACTAAATGCTATTATGGATCATTCTTCACATGCTTCAACACCATTAATACCACCAACAATAGAATGTTTGCTTGCTTTGGAGAAGAAATTGAAGAAAAATGAAAGGGAACTTCAGAGTATTATGAATGTTGTGGGAGATCTTAAGTACCTTTTTGATCACCTTGATTGGAGAATTAAAGAAAATTTTGATCATACTGGAACTTTTGAAGCAAGATTAGTTTGGATGTTTAAAGAAAATGGGTGGATCAAAGAAAATTCGGCAGATCAATTTTTGTACTGATTCTTCTACAACCTATATGTTCATTACCAATCCATGGGAGATATTAGAGGAGATGAAAGCACTGAAGATGAAGTGGAATGACTGAATACTTTGGATTCTCTACCTGCTTAAGAATATTTATGTATTTGATGCAATTGTGTGGATTTGATTTGATTTGTTTTGGTTTGTTTTTGCTTTAGAATTCTGAACTTTGACTATGTGTATAGTTTTGTGTCAGCGTTTAGTGTTGTGGCTTGATTGTGATGCTGATTTATAATTAGTTTGCTTAATAGGTGTGAATGTGTGATTTGTGAAATGTGTTTGTAAAAAGTGTATTTTCATATATAAAAGTTAGTTTATTGTTGTTTGTGAAAATGATTGTTTGTGAATGTTATTTGTGAATTATTGTTAGATAAAAATTTGTGTTTAAAAATACTAAAGAAAAAGCTTGGGGTAAATTAAAAGGAAATTAAAATTTTGAAAAATCAAAATAGTGAATTTCAGGCCTTCAGCACCGACAGCACTGTCATGGGCGCCGATAGCGCTATCAAGCCGAGAGCAGTAATAACTCCTTTAATTCACGATTTTCACTGCAAAACCTCCATTTTTTCTCCTAAAGTCACCTTCAACCTTCAGTTTTCACACCTAGGGCTTGATTTTGGGAAGATTTGAGGCGATTTAGATGCAAAGGAACTTCAGATTTCTATTTCTCTAGGTAAGAGCTGCGCTTTAAAGTAAAATTTTTTTGTTTTCACCAAAAATTTTTCTCACATTGCCTAGATTTGAAAGTTTTGGGTTTTTTTGAGAGATTTTTAGAAAATTCTTTGGTGAATAACTTTTACTTAGTGGATTTAAGTTTAAAGTTCTTTAAATTTTTATTTTTGGAATTTTTGAATTTATTCATATTTTTATCACATTTTTTCTAGATTTCCTATAGCACCCAAATTGGCACCAGATGCACCAAAACCCAGAAAAATGATGTCTTCAACAAACTGGTTGTCAGCACTATTTTTGGTGTGGGGTTTGCCCGTTAAGAAGCTGTCGATCATCGGAATTGAAATCCCGTTGCCCGCTTCGGAAGGACGTTTTTTTTTTTTTTTTTTATTTTTGTTTTTAAAAAG
>NW_018226029.1:91163-91581 GCF_001263595.1 Phalaenopsis equestris | reverse complement strand
ATGTTTCATCCTGCAATTTTTTATTTTATTAGGATTTACATTTGTGTGAAGCAATCAGCACAAATAACCTTGAAGATGTGAGGATTTAGATCATAACAAACGACTACCTTGGAATCCTAAGGCAAATTAGGGCTTAGATTGTACAACAGGATTGTACAAATGCCTAAAAGATGTGTTTGAGGATTTTTGTTGCACTAGGCAAACAATCTCAAATTCATGGCTTTGTTATTTTAAAGCTAAGGAAGGAATGTAGATCCTCTTGCTGTTGAAGATGACCGAGCTGCCCACCACGTAAGCTCCAAGCTCCTCGTTGTAGCCGAGTTCAAGTTTTCTAGGTCATTTGGTTATAATGTCAAATCAGGTGACCCTATGGCTAAAGTTCTTTAAATTTTATTATGGGCATATTAAAGTTGATTAA
>NW_018226029.1:69037-86131 GCF_001263595.1 Phalaenopsis equestris | reverse complement strand
TCAATATGTGGAATTTCAAGTTGAGTAAAAAGAAAGGCTTTGAATTTCTAATAGTGAGGGTACCTTTTCTAGTTTTCTAAGACTAGTCAATAGGAAAATCCTATGGCTAGACCTAGGCTACTGAAGAAGTTTCTAGACCTCAACCAAAAGTGAGGTCAACACTGGTGCATGATGTACTGGATGGGAGCTAAATGCGAGTGCCATTTGACAGAGAGTTGGCGTATGATGCATCAGATTTGGCGCCAGATGTGCCAGGGATGAGTTTTTACAGATTAAGGCGGTTCAAGATAAATTTTGCGTGAATTTTTAAAGTGACACTTATTATAAACACCCCTTAAAACAATTCAATGCATCTAAACACTTTGGAAGGTTCTTTTATGAATGGATATGTCTCTTGGATCAATAGACATATCGTTTTTATTCAAAAGAGTTTGCTTTTGGAAAACATTTTGGAGGAAATTTTGAATTCTTTTTATAGGGATGTAACTTTTGATAAGAGAGAGGAAGGTCTAGAGCTTGAAGAAAAGAGGCGTGTGTGGCGTGAAGGCAAGAAGGAGAGTTAGAGGGAGAGAGAGAAAGTTAAGGGCTTGGAGATTTTTTTCAAGGATTATAAGAGGAGAGGGAAGGTGAAAGATTTCTTTTTCATTACACTTCTAAGAGAGAATTAAGAGTGCTTATAAAGAGAGAAAGGCTTGGAGAGAACTTCTAAGAGTTTGCTTGGAAGGATTGTGAGATAATTTTTTTCTTTTATTTCTTTTATTTTGTAAACTTATTTTTATATATGAAATTTCTGTTTTTCGGATCCTTCTCATGAATTCTGAGTAATCTTCTTTATCCTTCTCCCTACTTTAACATATGGTTTTGTGAAGATTTAATTTTTTTTAATATGGTTTTAAATGTCAATAATTTATAATGATTTGAACTCTGATCTTCATTTAATTTTTTATATGGCCAATTTAAATGTTAAAATGTTTTGAGAAACATATATTTCAAAAGGGCTATGATATCTACAACATGGGGAGATTCACATTTGATTTCATGGGAGAGTATTTCATCCATAGAGTTAGGTGAAAATAAATTGGGAAATATACTTTGTATATACTTTGTTGGAATATACTTTGTTGGATGTTGAATTGGAGATTTTAAGGTGACAGATTAAAATCCTCAATTCGGTCCAGTTGATTGGAAACTGATGTCAGATTGTTATCCCTGAGTGGAGGGAGTAGTGGAAGCTCTGGAGTGGCAGCTGATATCCTCCCAGCCTAACAACTCAATTAGGGACCAAACTATGGATTAGTCTTTGTTCTTTATGCACTCGGAAGAGGGTAAAGAATAGGATTGCTCTTATTTGGCACAAAATAGTTTATATATATATATATATATATATTCAAATGATTTTAATTTCTTTACAATCCATATACTCATTGTAAAGGGGAAAGATGTTTTTTTCAATTTGAACTTTCCGTAACAACATCTTAGTTTTAAATTTCATAAATTTAGCTTTGAAAGTTTAACATTCAATTTAGTTAACTTTGTCTTTCAACTGTATTTTAATTAACATTCACTTGTTACTTAATATTCAAACTTTGCACTTCACTTTTTATCTTTTTAAAAGTGTACTTTACATTATAATCTTAAGAACTTATTCGTAGACATTTCCAACTTCCCCATGGGATTGATATCTAAAACTCTATTAGAGCCTTTTATTACTTGAGTGATACGTATACTTGCTTTACTTTTAAAGGTGATTTGGCAGCTTAAAGATTTTTAAAAGATAAATCTATTTTAACTAAAGTAATTTTGTTAGGACTATTTGCATATTTACTATTGAACCTGTTGTGTGTATTTTGTAATATTGAAAAGTATTTGATAAAATTAACATTCTAAATCCACCCACATCAAGTTTTTGCCACCGTTGTCGAGGAAGTGAAAGAAAATAGTAGTAAGTTATTTTTGTCGGCGCTATTTTTGGTTTGGGGAGTTTCCCGTAAGAAGCAGTCGGTCATCGGAATTGAAATCTCGTAGCCTGCTTCGGAAGGACGTTTTAATTTACATATATATTTAGTTTTTAGAAAAATATGAAATCAGCTTGACCCCATATTTTTCATAGTTTAAATGAAAGAGCACTGTACCTCAAATTCTGTCCCGAAGGATAAACACGATAAACATAAGACTTGAGGATGAAGCTCAATCAAATAAATTAAAGAATATATGACATCTTTTTGGTCTGCGAAACAATTTTATTTGTCGACAAGTTCCCTAATTTAATATAAAGAATTAAATAGGATTTATATTAAGCTCGGTTCGGACATTCTTCCTATAAGGGCAAGCCTATATAGTTAATTACATCTTAAATGACCAAAGTCACCTAAGAAGACTCTCGATAAAAATCAGGAAATTTTTTCTTCAAGGAGTTTCAAAGGGTAGGACTTTTTGAATTAGATAAGACATAGAGGTATAAAAGGGCTTACATTCGTGTGAAATGATCACACAAATAGCCTGGAAGATGTGAGGATTTAGGTCGTGATAAACGACAACTCCAGGATCCTAAGATAAATTAGGGCTTATATTGTATAATAGGGCTATGCAAAGGCCTAAAGATAAGATGAGGATTTATGTTGAATAAGCAAACAACCTCAAAGTCTTATGAATTTGTTGTTTATATCTAACGACGGAAGATTGGTTTAGCTAGGGAAGACAAGTTTTGCTGTTGAAGATTGTCGTGCTGCCCACCATGCTAGCTCCAAGCTCCTTGCCGTGATGAGTTTGAGTTTTCTAGTGTGTTAAGTTATGATGTCAAATCAAGTGGCCCTATGATTATAGTTCTTTAAATTTTATGGGGGCATGTTAAAGTAGATTAGAGCGACACCGGTTAGGATCCTACGGTTCCCTCGTTCCGGCACCACTATTTTCTATTGAAATTACTTAGTCCAAATGATATTACTAAACTCAATTTAATGAGTTCCATAATTTCATTTAGTCCATGGGAAGCCTCGTTAGCAACCGTAGATTGCCTCCTCCAAGGAATTCCCGATCATCCAATAAAGACATCTTAATTTAGTTGCAATTGTAGTTTTGTGTGATGTTTGTGATTAAATTTTGAGTTGTTTTATATTTAGAATATTGTAGGGGAGAATTTTATCTTGCTTGATTTTGAATTTTGGTTTTGGTTTTAGTTTTAGTTTTGAGGCTGTCCTAATAGTTTTAGTTTTCATGCAGGGTGACATTATTGTTTAGCATGCAAGTTTGCAGGTATAAAAGTACAGTATGAAATTAGAAGAAAGACAATGCTGAAAACTGTAAAAGCGTACCTGGTGAGTCTTCTCGTTCCACCACTTCAAACTCATAAGGCATGTTGAGGCAGTTTATATGAAACATGAAAGTAAAGTATTGATAGTTTTCCTAACCCTATGTCATATCTTGATGGGTACTTAGGAGTTTAATTAAGGATGTTTTTGTTATGCAAAGCATATAAAGTTTAGTAGACCTCTGAGGTATCCAACAGGTTAGGAGAAAGAAGCAGGTCCATGCTTCCCTCTTATCACCTGGTGAAAAGCCTCAAGCTCATTTAAACTTATTATGTTGCTTAATAATTCATCCTGTAAATACCCTTAGTGCTCAGTGAGCATTTATGTCTCAATTATCCCTAAGAGTAGGGTAATTATCATTTGTAATTTAATTTTGAATATTATGTGGGTGAAGACCCTTAAAGAGGCAAGTTAGTGTTATTGGAACACTTAGCCAAATTTTTAGTCCTAATTGGGCTTGTAGTGTTTGAAGTATGTTCTAATTTTAATTGAATTTGTTTTTTTAATCCTCATTTAATTATCCTTTTTTTAGTCAATTTTGATTTAGCTTAAGTCACTACTAAGCTCTTAAGACCTAAGTGAGTCTTAATTAATTTTGAAAAGGTTAAGTTTTAGGTGGTCATGATTCATGATTTGAATGTTATTTGAAAATCAAAATAGCGGTATTAAATTGATTAATTATTAACTTCAAAAGTCATGCCCCTAAGTCCTGAGTTCATTTTATTTTAATAAACTTCCAAATTTAGAAATTTATTAACTTATCTTTCAATTAAGAAAGTGAGGTTGGTTTCTACCAATTAACCCCTTGTGTTTTAAATATCCAATTAAGGTCGGAGGATGCCCATTTCCCTCCTTAAATTAAGCCTAAATGTTAATTAAGGCTAAATTTCCAAAATTGCATAATTTCCCTTAAGGCTCTAACACTTTATAATTTATCAAATTTAATCCAAATGACTTTGAAATTTTTATCCTACCTCATTGATGGGTCAAGTAAGACATCAGAGGAGAAAATGTGATTTTTCAAAATTTAATTTAATTTACATAATTATTTTAATGCAAAAGTAGGATTTTTCAAAGAAAATTTCTAACTTTACCAAACTAAATTCTAATCCCTTGAAATTTTTATTGGAGGTAGTCTTAAGCTAGAGGAGCATTTGGACCAAATTTCATGATTTTTTAAATTTTATATGAATTTTAAGAATTATTTTAAGTTCTGGGGAATTTATTCATTATAAAATATTTCAAATGTAATTAGTGAAAATCCATTTTTAGCCTTTAAAAATTATTTTAAGCTTAAAAATTCAATATCTTTATTTAGAAAATCAAGAAAAATACTCCAATTGTTCCTAAGTGCTTAGAAAACAATTTAGAATATTTTCCTAAATTTTATTATTTTTGTGATTTTTATGGATTTTTAACTATTTAAATATTTAAAAATAGGTTAAAAATTAAGTTTTTATTTTAAATATCATTTGATTTTTAGAAAATACCCCTGATCATAGAAAACTCAAAAAACCAAGTTTTATAATTTTCAAGTTATATTTTAATTATTGAAAATCATTTAAATGCCAAAAATGTTACTAAACTTGAAAAATTAATTTAAGTTATCAAATGAACTTAAAATGCTTTTAAAATTTTATGGTGAGTTCTATGGATCCTAATAAATAGTGGAGATAAAAAATCATGTCATTTTGTTGTTTATATTTTTCAAAATTAATTATTTTACTGATTTAGGGTTTTTAAAGATTAGGTGTATTTTGAATGACTTGGGTCAAGAGAAATTTTTCTAAGGGTTCTCTAGTCATAGTAAACCTTCAAAAAACTTCTTGGATTTTTTTTAAGCAACATGCTAATTTCCATGATTAATTTAAGCAAATAATGCATATAAACTTGAAAAATATGATTCTCTGTCTAGGGACCTTCTCTGACTTTTAAAAAATTAGAGAATGTTCCCTAAGACAGAAGTAACAACATGATAAAATTTCAAGCCATGGTGAAATTACTACATGCATGGAGAATCAAAACATTCAAATCAGTGTTTAATTAATTAAAAATAAAATATGCATTAAATGGATTTCAAATCATTTCCACATTATTTTGCTCTGTTCACTGAGTAAGTGAGTATTTTTATTTTATTTTTGTGACTTTTATACACCGAGATATGAATTTTTGAAGTTAGGGATCTGAATTTTTGAAGTTAGGGAAATTTTTGAAGTTAGGGATCATTTTTTGAATTATTTAAATCCCTATTTATCTATTTAAACGCGCGGCACCACCTCAACCTACGACGGCTCTGAAGCTCCTCGCAGCGCGCTCCCATTCTATGTTTTCATCCACCTCAGTGCTGACTCAGCCCATCCCGCGGCTTATGTTCCGAAGCGCTTTCTCGACCGTGCATCCGATACATGTGCGATCGAACAACGCTCCGTCTCCGTCCCCGTTAGCCTAGCCCGAGAACAGTCCATCTTCTAGCCTTAAGATCTCTCTCATTTCTTAACCAAATTAAGTGAAATTTATTTAAAATGCTCGTCTAGACTAGAGGAACATATCCATATTGTTATGATGCCATGAAATCAACTCAAAACAAATGTACAGTTTAAATAGGCTTAGGAGGAAGAGTAGATTTTATACCTTTGCTCTGAGAAGTGAAGCTTCAATCAGAGAGTCTTGGTATGTTTGTTGGAGTCAAAAGAGGCTAGAGATTGAGCCTCTAATCTTGTTGTAAGGTCGAGGTGTGATTTTGATCAAACCCAATTTCAGGTGTTGGTCTAGAGCTATTGTAGAAGCTATTTCAGAGGGGGATTTTATGGGGCTTTGGTTTCTTTCTCAATTGTGAAGGTGTGGGCACAAGTAGTTGAAATTTGGTGAGGTGACTAGGGGCTTAGATTGGTTTTGGCTCAGTCTTAGGGTCTAACCAATGGCTGTGGTGGAGTTAATTTGATGACTTTGGGGTAGTTAGGCCATCTTTAATGCATAGGTTCAATGTGGATCAAAGTTTGGGTTTGGGCTAGGTTATCCATGTCAATTGACCTAATTTATTGATCAAAATTATGTATACAATTGTTATGAAGATTTTTGGTGAAGGGTTGAAGTGATTTTGAATTTAATTGGTAGGTCAATTTGAGGGATTTTTGAAATTTGGTCAATTTGGGCATGTTCGGCAAGACATGGGTCTAGGTTGGGCTAGCCTTGGGCTAAGTCCAATTTGAATGGTTCAAATGATCAAGGGAGATGTTTTGAAGATTTCTCATGAAGGGATGGAGGAGAAATTTTGGGGCTAAGGCCATCAATTTGGTGAGATTTTGAGACATGGCCAATTTGGGGCGAATTTGGGGCTTTTGGACTTATGTTGAAATCAAATGAAATTGAGGTCTCACCAAGGACAATTGAAGATCAATTTTGATGTATGAGGATGTTACAAAGGTTTTTCAACACAGATTGTGGCCAATTTAATGGGCTTTTGGTTCAATTTGGTAGAACTAAGCCATAACACCAAAATTGGGTTTTTGGTTTAAATCAAAATTAATGATGCGCCAATTGAGCTTGGATTTGATCTAGATTGGTCATATCAAGGGTTAATTTGAGTTTAGAATTGAAATTGGGGTAAATTGAGACTGATTGGCTAGACATTTGAATTGGCTGATTGGCTAGACATTTGAGGTAATTTGGGGAAAATACGGGCCTTTAAAGGGCACTTTGGGGTTTTGATCAAAGATTGTCAAATTGGCCAAATTGGGTCATGTGATAGTTGAGCAAAAATGAAATTAGGAATATTTGAGAGGTTTTGTAAATTTTAGGGATTTTTTAGAATTTTTGGAATTTTAGGCTAAGGAGGGGTATTTTGGTAATTTGGCAGATTTTGGTGATTTTTGGGTAGTTTGGGTGTTTTCAAGGTGTTTGAAATGATTTTTGAACCAATTTGAGTATTTTGGGTAAATTTGGCAATTTTGGCCAAATTTGGGGTCCCAAGAATATCTAGGTAATTTTGGGGAGTTTAGGGGCAAAAGCCTAGGTTGGGTATCTTGGTAATCGTGGTAAAATTGGAGTACTAACCACCATTAATAAGCCATGGACCAATAGAAACCTCATTTTGGGTCCTCTGTGTAGTGCTTTTAGCCAAACACTAACATAGGGCTAATGGGTTTAGGGGACCACCTACATGAGTTTCCCAAAAGTATCAAGAGACCAAAGCCAGGAAATTCTGGGTTTAGGGTAGTGACTGATCGTGAGTGTAAATGATTGCAAGTTAGTGCCCTAGCCCTAGACCAACACCCAGGGTCAACCCTAAGGTCCAGCAGTCTTAAGGGTGACTCATCTTGAGTTTCCCCCATAGTGACCCCACCTACTAAGTGCTAGAGGTTAGGACCAATATGTGGAACTCCAAGTTGAGTAGAGAAGAGTGTAGAATTTCCTATGGTGAGAGTTCCATGTCTAGTTTTCTAAGAATAGTCAGTAGGAAAGTCCTATGGCCAGACCTTTGCCTACTAAAGAGGAAAAACTAAACCTCAACGAAAAGTGACGTCAACAAATGGACCCTTAATAGGTGTGGTGTGATGGGCAAGCACACCGCGCCTATTTCCATTGATCGACGAGATCAATAAAAACTAATACAAACTCCTAAGTCAACAGACCCAAAATTATTGTAGAGTTGTGTGTGTGATTTGTTCCTACTGGGGATATTAGTAGATGATCAATTGATTAAAATCAAGGAGTAGGGACTCTCCCTGGGGATTGGAGAGTGAATTTTGAGTTATAAAATTTCAAGTATTTATAAAGGATGGGAATCAGTATATAAGTGCTGACCCCGAGGTGGGAATCAAAATTTGGGTATCAATCCGGAAATAAGAATCAGATGCTATAATCCATTTAAGGTTGTCTTGAAACTGATTTCAAAAGATGAGAATAGGATTGTGTGGGAGGACCGAATCGAGATGGAAAACATAGAGGCTCACATCCGTCTCGAAAGAAAATATCTGATACATTAAGGAGGGAAGTGCTGGGACTCACATCCAACTCAATAGGTAACAAGAAAATAAGTGTGCATCACGTTAGGAAGGAAAGCACTAGAACTCACATCCAACCCAAGCGGTGACAAGAGAATATGTGTGCTACATTGAGAAGGAAAGCACTAGGACTCGCATCCAACTCAAGAGGTAACAAGAAAATATATGTGTCATGTTAGGAAGGAAAGCACTAAGACTCACACCCAACCCAAGCGGTGACAAGAGGATATATGTGTGTTACATTGAGAAGGAAAGCACTATGATACACATCCAACTCAAGAGGTAAGAAGAAAATATATGTGTCATGTTAGGAAAGAAAGAACTAGGACTAACATCCGACCCAAGCGGTGACAAAAGAATATATGTGTTACATTGAGAAGGAAAGCACTATGACTCACATCCAACTCAGTAGGTAACAAGAAAGTATGTGTGTCACGTTAGGAAGGAAAGCACTAGGACTCACGTCCAACCCAAGCGGTGACAAGAGAATATATGTGTTACATTGAGAAGGAAAGCAGTAGGACTCACATCCAACTCAAGAGGTAACAAGAAAATATGTGTGTCATCTTAGGAAGGAAAGCACTAGGACTCACTTCCGACCCAAGCAATGACAATAGAATATATGTGTTACATTGAGAAGGAAAGCACTAGGACTCACATCGAACTCAACAGGTAACAAGAAAATATATGTGTTACGTTAGGAAGGAAATCACTAGGACTCACATCCAACCCAAGTGGTGACAAGAGAATATATATGCTACATTGAGAAGGAAACCACTAGGACTCACATCCAACTCAAGAGGTAACAAGAAAATATATGTGTGTCACTTTAGAAAAGAAAGTACTAGTACTCACATCCAACCCAAGCGGTGACAAAAGAATATATGTGTTACATTGAGAAGGAAAGCACTAGGACTCACATCCAACTCAAGAGGTAACAAGAAAATATGTGCATTTATGTATAAAATATGCACATTCACACATGTGAATTTGTGGGGAATATGTGAATAGAATATGTGAAAGAATCGGAAGGCTTAACATCCATTAAAAGGGGCCTCACACCAATCTTCAGAATCGGAAGGCTTAACATCCATTGAAAGGGGCCTCACACCAATCTTCGGAAGGAATCGTAAGCCTTAACATACATTGAAGGGGGCCTCACACCAATCCTTGGAGATTTTTGAAACTTTATGGAATCAGAAGCATTAATATCCATTAAAGGGGGCTTCACACCTATCCTTGGAGATTTTGAAATTTGAAGGAACCGGAAGCCTTAACATCCATTGAAGGGGGCCTCATATCAATCCTTGGGTAATTTGAAATTTGAAGGAATTGGAAGCCTTAACATCCATTAAAGGGGGCCTCACATTGATGCTCAGATATGGGGAGTCAAAACTTGGGTACTGACCCCAAGAGTCATATGAAAACAGCGTAAAGAGTTTGTGATATTGAATTTGTAGAAATGTATCATGTGAAAGATTGATTTTGTTGAAGAAGATTTGTAGAGCTTTGTGGGGTTTTGTGCAGAATGCAAAATTCCGCGGGGATGCAAAGAGAGTTAATGCAGATAAAGATGGTTGTGTTGCGCAGACAAAGAGTAAGAAACTCTGAGAACGAGAGAATCCACTCAACAGATTCATTTTATTTTCTTGTTGTTTTTATCACATTTAATTTTTTAAAATATGTCTTTAAAATTTTAATTTTATTTGGTTGATTTTCAAAAGAAATTTGTTTTGTTGTTTATAAAAAAAAATTATTTAAATTTATTCATTGTTAAAGGTTTGTTGTTTCATTCTTCGTTCATTGAAATTTTGAACCAACGCGTGGTTTGTGGCTTCCATCCATCGCTCAAAAGGCAACTGACAAGAAGACACATTTCTGAGAGAAATTTTCATTAATGTGCTTGAAAAAAGATGTCACAGATCAAACATAGGCTAACACGTAAAAAGGTACAATATATAGTCCATGTTGAAGTACATCCAGAACATCTCATGCCATGATTACATTATAGGCTGAGTATATCAGATAAATATCATGTTACTATATAAAAAAAAGAAAGTGAACCCACTGACCATCTGTATCAGGTACAATGCACTCCTGATCGAGCAGACCTTCTAAGCCATGCTCCAGGATAAGAGTTGCCTTTGCATGTACTTAGAGGTACAACCCTCTCGTAGCTCGTACTGTAGTAGCTCTTCCAGTTCCAGGTATGGCTGAAATCCATATGGTATTTCGCTGTTGTCCATCCTACGGAAGGTCATGGACACCCTACGGTGTTGTACCCCTGGAATGCAATGTTTGGCAACATATGCACTGTTGCTTTTAAGAACCAAGGCTGAACCGACTGGTATCAGAATCTCCACAGAGCCTCTGAACTCATGAGGGACGACGATGTAAATTTTTTCCCAAATAATATATTGCTCTTGCTCAGAAATGAGACCGTGCAGAAGGGTCTTAAAAAATTCTGATGATCAATGTGGAGAGGTATGCAGTCTCCCTAGTCATATATGTTAATAATACAACTATTTGGAATGCAGGTAGCAGGCAGAATACTCCATCTGACCATTCTTTTGATCATACACTTTATCATTGGCGGTAGTAGATCTACTTGATCGTGTCTCCAAGCGAATCCCCCTGTCTGTAATATGTGAGGTGGTAGCAGCAGCCACACTGGATAGTAATCCTCCCTTTTCTTCGCATCAATTTCCTCGGCTTGGAATAGGTCCTTTGCATAAGCAAACTTGCTCGACCTCTGTCCCTTAGATCAAAAATGCAGTCAATTATACTTTATTCGTCAGTCTCTGAGAAGACTCTATTATAGAGTTCTAATCCCTCTAGTATGTTGATGAATTTTCCATGGACTTCTTCATAAAATTCAAATTATCTTTTATTTACTTTGCTTATTTTGTAGTACTCCATCGTACTAGGAGTCGGTAGCTGTCACGGGCGTTCCTCCCTTTGAACATTGGTAGGTACCCAAATTAGCGTTGGTTGATCTGGAACATGAGACTCAGCTCTAGCGGGATGTACGACCCTGGGCTCCATGGTACATACTTCCGTCCCCAGTGGGACGTATGGCTCATACATCATAAAACCTGAAGCCTGAGACCCATCGGTGCTGGAGGTATACTCTTCCAAGGTATACTCTCGTTGTTCCTCTCCCAATGTACTGAATCGTTGAAAATGTAGAACATTGCAATCCAGACATTCTACAAACGCCCCCGTGGCTGATGTCTCAGCCGGTATTTCAGCATTGCATGTCGGGCAACCCTTTCATAAAACATCTGAAACTGAAAGTGTATCGGACTTTGTCACGAACGCTGGTTCTTCATCTGTGGTGGGTAGGCTAGCAGAAGTTTCTTTCAGGTCTGGATCATAAATATGCCCTCAGGAATAGGGGTGAGTAATTGTCTCGTCTCTCTCTCATGTCTATGTTCTTGTCGCAGAAAAGCCCTCTGCTTCTTGCGGCTAGCGTTCCTGCGTTGCGTACTTCAAAGCGAAGCACCTGACAGAGCCTTTGATTTTTAATTAATTAAGTAGCCTCTGAGGTGTTCAAATTTTAAATGATTAAAGATTATTCATTAAAGCTTGAAACCTTGGGGGTTATTTCCTCATGATAGAGGGGATTTTCTATGACTTTTCCAAGGTCAGAGAGCATCTCTATGTATGTAACCCTAATTTCCAAGCCTGGATGGCTATTTTGGATTAAAATAAAAACATAAATCAAAATATCACTTTGAAAATTATGGGATGAATTTTACTAGGTTCCTTATGAAAAAAAAACTTAGAAAAAATGTCAAGATAGTTTAGATAATTTTGTTATATTTTTGTAGTTAGTTAAATTTTTATATCTTGTATTAATTATTTAAATTAAATATTATTCAAAAACTAAAAAAATAAATTCCACGTTGGGTAGAAAATAATGTTCACCCCTAAACCCTAAAAATTGAAATTGGTTTGAATAAGTTTAAGTACTAAAGTTGATTTTCTATGAGAAGATGTATTTTTGAACCAAAATAATTATATTAATTTATATACACTAAATACACTTGGAAAAATTATGAAAAGTGGTTTTCTGAGTTCTTTGTGATCAGGGGCACTTATGAAAAATAAAAATTATTTTTGAGAAAATACTTTATTTTTAAGCTATATTTTAAATTAAAATAAATTAAAAATAATTAAAATTTGGAAAAACTTGAAAATGATCTAAGTCATTCCTAATTATTTCCTGATCAGTTATGACTCAATAGAATATTTTTCTTAATTTTTGTATATTAATTAAAATCTTTTAAAGGCCTAAAACGTATTATCCTTATTTTCTCATTAAAATACTTATAATAAATAAATTATAAACCATAAAAAATATGAAAATTGTTTCTCTGAGTTCCTTGAACATATGGAGATATGATTAAAATTCAATATATCATTTTAACAATTATAATATATTTCATTTTTAAATAGTCACTAAAAATCATTAAATAATTATAATAATTAAAATATAATTTACAAAATCATGGAATTTTGTCCAAGTGTTCCTCCGACCTAGGTTAAGCTCTAATATTTCTCTCATGACCAAAAATATTATTTTGTTTAATTAAATAAATTAATATTGAAAAATTATATTTTTGAATTTAATAATTATATAAATTAAACAAAAAATCTAGAAAACCACATCTTCTCTACTGATGTTTTAATTAACTCGTGATTGAGTCTCCATGGAAATTTCAAGGTCGCTTGAGTTTCATTTGATAAGTTATAAGATAGGGAGCCCAAGGGGCAAAATCTTAACTTCGCGATTTTAACACCTTAATTAAATTTTAGGAATAATCAAAGGTTGAATGGGTAATATTGATTATAATAAAATCTCTTGTTGTTTGAAAATGAAAGTTTAGGAGGTAGAAACCAATCTTCCAATCATTTCACGATAAGGGTAAAATTGTAATTTTGATAATTGTCATGATTTTGGAGATAATTCAATTAAGATGATGCTAAAGTATTGGGCTTAATTTATGAAGATAATAATTCACTCATTTAAAGCCCACAAATTGATGATGGGATGTTAAGCCTGATATTAAGGAGGATCAAAACTTCATTTTACTTAATATTTAATTATTATAAAATTACTTTAAAAGAAAATATTAAAATTAAGAGGGGCTAATAGTGAAATAGGTTTCATATGTAAGAATTATCTTATTTTGGATAAGAAAAGATGAACTTAATTAATTGATAAACATTTTCAAACACTTTAGGCCCTGTTTTATATGTGGGTATTAAAATTCCTGATGAGTTTGGACTTGCTCTTCGAGATACCCATTCATATAACTGTCAAAGGAAATGATAAGCGACTATCTAACTTCCTTCATCTCTTAGGATAGTTGAAATATCAAGGCTAACCGAGCAATGAGATAATTCAATTTTTAGATGATTAACGGAACAATATAATAGGTTCAAAATGAACTCAAATTCTTTCAAGGGATTTTAAAAGTTCTTCAGGGTGATTGAGGTTTTGGTAGCTACACCTTCAACGACTATCTAACTTCCCAAATATTTTAAGATCTCTTGGTTATTTTGAAGGATGATTGAATTTATTATATTTTTGTTCTAAGAAATCATCCACTGTGATCTTTATGGACTCACTGAGTCATGGTTTGAGGTTTTGGTAGCTACACCTTCATCTACTCTAGCAATTTATTTAAATTTCATGCAAAATTATATACCTTTTGAAAAAGATAATCTTTCAGCGGGAATGCTGAGAAGATGATAGGTACACTTTTACATTGTTATTTAATTTCTATCATTTTACTTTTTGTAATCTACTTTGTAGCAAAATATTATAAATCTTGGTAGCGCACTTTACTTTACTTGCAAAAATTAAAACCATTTTTCAAACATTAATTAACATGTTCAAAAATCTAAAGCAAATTCTTTCAAAGGTAACAAAAAATCCATTGAAACATCACTAAACATAAAATGTCCTTTTCATTTTACGGGAGTCCCTCAGATGTGGTAACCCACTGTTGTTAACGAGATCTCCTCAGTTTAAATGGGTTTAACATCTCATTTAAACTAAGTTAATTCAAAAGAAAGCAGTGGAACTAGCATGAGGGAATCGTTGGCTCTCAACCGGTTTTGCCCTAGTCAACTTTAACCCCCTTATAATGATTGAACTTAAACTAGTTATTTAAACCTTCTAGACCTTAGAATTTAGGACAACTACTTCATCGAGAAGTATGGAGCTAACTTCGTGGGAAGAAACATACAACAACATGAGGATCCACAACAACACATCACTCTTTAAAGTTAAACAACAAGCCATAGTATTTTGAGGTTGTCCCTCTAGTGCAACATAAATTCTTAACTCATCTTTAAGCCTTAGTATAGCCTTGTTATACAATTTAAGCCCTAACTTGTTTTAGGATTCCGAGGTTGACATTCATCATGACCTAAATGCTCACATCTTCCAGGCTATTTGTGTGACCATCTTGCACAAATGTAAGGCCTAACTAATAAAATTGGCAGGATGGAACATTTAAATAATTTTTTTCTCTCAAAACTAAGCCAAATTATAAGATTGTATGAGAATTTACCAAGGTTCTCCGTAGGATCTGTGACAACCCGTAGTTCCTCTTTCTTTTGATTCCATAACAATGTTCCAAATTTGAGTCATTCCGCTTTGACACTCTTTTGGTCCGATCATTTTAAAAGTCTTACCCCTAAAAATTCTTAAAGATAATATTCTCTGATCTAAATCAAGAGTTTTCTTAGGTGACTTTGGTTATCAAAGATGTAATTAACTATAATTGCTTTCCCATATAAGAAGCTTTAAGAACCAAGTTTAATATAAACCCTATTTAATTTTTTTTATATTAAATAGGGGAAAATGCTGATCCACATAAAAAATGGTTTGTTGAAGACTTAAATGGATGTCATAAATTCTTTAGTTTATTTAATTGAGCATCACTAACAAGTAGTGTATCTATCCATCAAGGTAGATATATTGCTTGCAGTGTTGTGGTCGATCATTTACACTTTTGCAAATATGAGATTGGTTTGATCTCGTATTTTCAAAATTTAAAAAATATTCATTTTTCTAAATTAAACAACTTTCAAAAAAAAGCATTTGGATAACTATTCAGAAGACCGACAATTTCTAATTTGGTGACCAACAAATCCTCGTAAGGATATGCCAAGAATATCCCCCCAAACAAGATCGGGTGGAGACACCTTAAACCATTATTCACGAATAAAGTATCTACGTAGACTACCAATAACTAGAGAGTTAGGTTGTTGACCTCACTTTTGGTTGAGGCTCAGTTTTTCCTCTTTAGTAGCCTAAGGTCTAGCCATAGGAATTTCCTATTGACCATTCCTAGAAATCTAGACATGGGACCCTCACCATTAGAAATTCCAATCTCCTCTTTACTCAACTTGGGCCCAAAATTCCAAAAAATCCCAAAAATTCCCAAAACCTCCTAAATATTCGCAATTTCATTTTCCTTAACAATCACATGACAAGCACAGGACCCAATTTGGCCAATTTAACCATCTTTGATCAAAACCCGAAAATTGCTCTTTAAAGGCCCAAGTTTCCCCAAATTCAACTCAAATTTGATCTCAATTTACCCAAATTTCAATTCTAAACTCAAATTAACTTTTGGTATGGCCAAACTAGACCAAGTCCAAGCTTAATTGGCCCATAATTTGAGCCCAATTTTTGGTGTAGGTTAAACCCCAATTTTGGTCACATGACCTAATCCCAACAAATTGAACCCATAGCTTAGTTGATTGGCCCCAATTAATGTTGTAAAATATTTATAACATTCCTACACATCAAAATCAACCATCGATTGGCCCTCGTGAAGCCTCAAATCCATTTTATTTTTGCCTACATCCAAAATTCCCAAATTTAGACATAAATTGGCTAAGTCCCCAAATTTTGCCCAATTGATTGCCTTAACCTCCAAATTGGCATCCAATTCATGTTGAAAATTCTTCATGGGGTCCCTATGGACCATTTACAATAATTAATTTGGAGTTAGCCCAAAGCTAGCTCAACATAGACTGAAGCACAGCCCAACATAACCAAATTGATTAAAATTCAAAATTCCCTCAAATTGACCCTTCAATTGAGCTGAAAACCACTTCCATCCTTCACCAAAGTTGTTCATTATGATCATCCACACCAAATGCAATGTTTATTTGGGCCAATTGACATGGCTAGCCTAGACCAAACCCAAGACTTGGTCATTTGCACACACTTGGACCCATGCACTAAATGTCACCCAACCTCCCAAAAGCAACCAAATTAACTCCACCTCAGCCTTTAGTTGACCCCTAAGAATGAGCCAAAACCCATATAACCACCTAAACTAAGCCATGAACCAAGGGTCCCCGAAATTAAGGGATGTTATTCTAAAAATTATACATGCTTAAGATATCCTTGGCAAATCAAAACACATTTGTATTAAATTATTGTGATGGATTCCTTTGGATGCCCTGGACACCTAACCACCTCCCCCTGGCCGGCCGGTCAGACTAGTGGATGGAAAATGGCCAAACCAAGAGCCACCCCCATGGACCTTAACTCAAATCAAACCTAGAGGCTCCTTTGCCCGCCCCCTAAGCCCCACATTACCCCCTCTAATTGGCCATAACAGTCACTCCTTTACCTTTTTTATAAAAAGCACCTCCCACGGCCATGGCAAAGTGTGCTAAAAATTTCTTAGATACTTTTTATTATAAATTTATTTTCTTCCAAATTGACCACAGAGCTTCCCTAACAT
>NW_018226029.1:55181-68962 GCF_001263595.1 Phalaenopsis equestris | reverse complement strand
AACCAGCACAGAGCTCATTACCCCTCCACACCCCACCAAACTCAAATTAACTCTACCCACACCTTCACAACAGTGAAAGAAGCCAAAGCCCCATAAAATCCCCATTTCATAGAGCCTCTACCATAGCTCTAGACAAACACCCAAATCCGACCGTGATCAAATTCCTACTTAGGCCTTACACCATAGCAAGAGGCTAAATCCCTAGCCTCTTTGGACCGTAACAAATGTCCCAAGACCCTCTGATTGAAGATTCACTTC
Source organism: Phalaenopsis equestris (assembly GCF_001263595.1). Taxonomy (NCBI): domain Eukaryota; kingdom Viridiplantae; phylum Streptophyta; class Magnoliopsida; order Asparagales; family Orchidaceae; genus Phalaenopsis; species Phalaenopsis equestris. The sequence continues at coordinate 68,704 of NW_018226029.1, read as the reverse complement.
TCAGAGAAAAGGTATAAAACTTCTCTCCCTCCTGAGCCTATTTTTATTCTACATTTTATTAGACTTAATTTAATTGCATGATTACCGTATGGATGTGTTCGTCTCACTTAGACGAGTCCATAAGATCAAACCCGAAGTGATTTGGATGAGTTTAGGCTGAGATCTTAGGGTTTTAGTGTGGACGGTTATAGGATCATTCTATCGGGGACGATGACGGGGAGCCGTTTGATCAAGTGTGTATAGAATGGATGGAGGAGATCAAGCCGAACAGCGCTTCGAAACATAAACCGCGGGCCAAGTCAATAGCTACATGGATGGCGGCGTCCAACTAGATCGCGCTACGCGTGCCTTCGGAGCTGCCTACGATCTAGTCAGCACGCGCTGTTTAAATAGATAAATAGTGATTTTTCATATTTATTTAAACACCCCTAACTTCAAAAATTCATAACTTTGAATCGAAAAATCACAAAAATAAAATAAAAATACTCAGTGAATAAAAGAAAATAATGTGTAAATAATTTTAAGTCTATGTGATACATATTTTATTTTTAATAAATTAAATACTTATTTGAATGTTTTGATTCTCCATGCATTTAGACTTATCACTATAGCTTGAATTTTTGGCATGTTGTAGCCTCTATCAAGGAGAACATCCTCTAATTTTTTTAAAGTCAGAGGAGGTTCCTAGACAGAGATCTATATTTTTTACGTTTTTGCACATTATTTCCTTAAAATAATCATGGAAATTAGCATGTTGATTAAAAAATTTTAAGAAAATTTTGGAAGGTCCACCATAACTAGAGAAGCTTTTGGAAACAATTTAGCTTTCAAAAATAAATTCATGGGTCAAGTCATTTAAAATATACTTAATTTTCATGAACACTAAATCAATAATATAATTAATTCTGAAAGATATGAACATTTAAATGACTTTTTAAATGACTTGATCATTTAAATGACTTGATCTTTTATCTCCACTGTTATTTATGATCTAGAGAACTCACCATAAAAATTTCAAAATATTTTGAGTACATTTGTTAACTTAAATTGATTTTTTAAAATAAACATCATGTTTGGCATCATTTTTGACATTTAAATAATCTTTAAAAAATCAAAATATAACTCAAAAATATATAAAAACTTATTTTCTGAGTTCTCTTTGATTATGGGTATTTTATAAAAATCAAATGATATTTAAAATAAAAACTTGATTTTTAACTTATTTTTTTAATATTTAAACAATTAAAAATCCCTAAAAATCACAAAAATAATAAAACTCATGGAAATGTTCTAAATTGCTTATTAATCACTTATGAATAATTAGAATATTTTTCCTACCTTTCTAATTAAAGATATTGAATTTTAAAGCTTAAAAATGATTTCTAAAGGCTAAAAATGAGTTTTCATTAAAATAATTCCAATAAATCAAATAAAAATTATAAAAATATAAAATTTTCTGCTTTGAGTTCTCTAACCTTAGGGAGACTTTTCAAAAATACGAAACTTGTTTTTCTCCATTTAAAATATTTTATATTAAATAAATACCCCAGAATTTACAATAATTCTTAAAATTCAAATAAAATTTAAATAATCATGAAATTTGGTCAAAAGGCTTCACTAGTCTAAGTCTACCACCAGTAAAAATTTCAAGAGATTATAGTTCACCTTGGTTAAGTTAGGAATTTTTCTTTGGAAAATTCTATTTTTGCATGAAAATAAATATATAAACAAATTAAATTTTGAAAAATCACATTTTCTCCTCTGGTGTTTTAATTGACCCATGAATGAGGTAGGATAAAAATTTTGACAAATTATGAAGGGTTAGAGCCTTAGGGGCAAATATGTAATTTTGGAAAATTAGTCTTAATTAACATTTAGGCTTAATTTAAGGAGGGAAATGGGTGACCTATGATCTTAACCAATTTGTTTGATGTTTGAAATACAAGGGGTTAATTGGTAGAAACAACCTCATTTTGAACCTTTTCAAAACTAATTAAGACACTCACGTAAGTCTTAAGGGCTTAGTTGTGACTTAGGCTAAATCAAAGTTTCATTTAAATGAGGATTAGAAAAGTAAATATCATTGAAAATTAAAACATCTTTCAAACACTACAAGCCCAATTAGAGTTAAAATTTGTCTAAGTGTTCCAACAACACTAACTTGCCTCTTTAAGGGTCTTCACTAACATAATTCTTAAATTGAATCACAAGTGATAATTACCCTATTCTTAGGGATAATTGAGACATTAGTGTTCACTGAGCATTAAGGGTATTTACAGGATGAATTATCAAGCAACATAATAAGTTTAAAACAACTCGGGATTTTCCACTGGGCAGCGAGAGAGTAGCACTGACCTGCTTCTTTCTCTAGATCTATTGGATACCTTGGAGATCTACTAAACTTAATATGTTTTGCTTCACAAAATCATCCTTAATTAAACTCCTAAGGACCCACCAAGATATGACATAGGGTTAAGAAAACCTTACTTTTTGCCTCTCATATAAACTGCCTTAACATGCCTTTTGAGTTTCAGGTGGTGGAATGAGAAGACTCGCCAAGTACGCTTTTACAGTTTTCAGCGTTGTCTTTCTTGTACTTTTATGCTATACTTTTGTACTTATACAAATTTGCATGGAAACCAAATAAGCAAATTAATGGAGTATCCATCAAAATAAGGCAGAACCGACCTTTGAGATATATCAATGATTTTTTTTATTTTGCTACTCAAAATTTAATCACAAATATCACACAAAACCACAATTGCAACTAAATTAAGATGTTTCTATCGCATAAGATGTCTCTATCCTCTATCGGATGATCAAGAATTCCTCAGAGGAGGTAACCTACGGTTGCTAACAAGGCTTCCCACAGTTTAAATGAAATTATGGAACTCATGAAGTTGAGTTTAGTAAGTGTATTTGGACTATGTGAATACAATAGAAAATAGTAGTACAAGAACGAGGGAACCGTAGGATCCTAACCGGTGTCGCTCTAATCAACTTTAATATGCCCCCCATAAAATTTAAAGAACTGCAATCATAGGGCCATCTAATTTAACATCATAACTTGATACACCAGAAAACTCAAACTCGTCGCAGCAAGGAGCTTGGAGCTAGCATGGTGGGCAGCACGACCATCTTCAACAGCAAACCTTGTCTTCCACAGCTAAACTAATCTTCCTTCCTTAGACTCAAACAATAAAGCCATAGGACTTCGAGGTTGCTTGCTTATGCAACATAAATCCTCACCTTATCTTTAGGCTTTTGTATAGCCCTGTTATATAATATAAGCCCTAACTCATCTTAGGATTCTGAGGTTGTCGCTTGTCACGACCTAAATCCTCACATCTTCCAGGCTATTTGTGATTGTTTCATAGGAATGTAAGCCCTAACTAATAAAATTGCCAGGATGAAAAACTTAAATTTTTTCTCCTCAAAACTGAAGCCAAACATTAGGATAGCTTGGTAAGTCACCGAGGTTCTCCTCTGGATCCATGACATCCCCTAGTTCTTCCTCTTTTGGATTCTACAACAAAATGTTCCAAATTTGAACCAATCCCCTTTCACACCTACGTTTGATCTCATTGAAAAGTCCTACCGTTTAAAACTTCTTGGAGATAATATTTCTTGATTTTTATCGAGAGTCTTCTTAGGTGACCTTGGTCATTTAAGATGTAATTAACTATAAGGGCTTGCCCTTATAGGAAGCATGTCCGAACCCGACTTAATATAAACTCTATTTAATTCTTTATATTAAATAATGGAACTAGTCGGCAAATATAAAGGTTTCGCAGACCAAACAGATGTCATATATTCCTTAGTTTATTTCATCAAACCTCATCCTCAAGTCTTGTGTTTATCCTTCGGGATTGATACCGGGTTTGAGGTACATCGCTCTTTCATTTAAACTATAAAAAAATATGGGATCCGTTTGGTTTCATATTTTTCTAAAACTAAATATAAGTGTAAATTAAAATGTCCTTCCAAAGCGGGTGATAGGATTTTGATTCTGGTGACCGACAGCTTCTTACGGGCAACTCCAAAAAAAATAGTGCTGACATAGGTGTATTTACATATTTTGTAGTCTAGAGCACTCCCAGAGGAACATGTTTCTACTGGTTAACTACATCTTTAAGGATACCTACGAGTACTCTCGATAAAAGAAGTTTCACTTCATATTATCATAAACCTGGGGTATAGGTAATCAAAAGAAGCTTATTCTATGTGGGAACAGTCCCGATGCTTAAAAGCTCCCCCTAGCCATCGGGTAAAGAGTGAGTCTCTCACATCCCAAATGGGTAGCGGTTCATTGGCACACAGAGCCAATGGAGTAACATTAATCATCTTGATGAGGATATCCCAACATGTTAAAGCACGTCTGGATCAAAAGGGCAGAGGACAAATTGTCGTGTCCCAAATGGCTGGCTGCTCATCGGGATCAGGCCGTTAAAATGATATGAACAATGTCAAAGGAGCGACAAGGCGCAAAATGGCTCAATGAAATGGAGGAAGAGTGTTCCTTAGAGGTAGAGAAAATTTGGTCGGGGTACCACGGACCTATCAAACACAGCTACTAGGACCCTAAGTCTACCTGCTCTTGAAGGTAGCATCCCAATTCATCCTGGGGTTCCAGGTCAGCAATCTATGAATTGCATCATCCACAGGAACCTTGGTAGCCCTAAAATCAAATGAAGAAAACTATATCCTATCATAATAAGCTGGAACTCTAAGAGGTGGGACTTATACTTGCAAAAGTGGTAAGGATGCTTTAGGAAAGAAGAGAAAGTGGAGGTTTAGCTACAACACTAGAAATGCTCCAAACAAAAGGACTTACAACTCGTTTGGGTTGGGGAGCCTTATAACAACCTAGGTGCACTAGAAAACCACCTAAATAAAGGTATGCTAGGCAAGTTAAGTTGAAGAAGCATGGGGGCTCCTCCTCGGGACATACAAAAATGATGCAGTTATCTAGAACAGTTACTAAGTATTATGGAGGCTCTATTAATATATGCAGGAATTTAAATTTGATAAATTTATATCCCGAATATTTTTGTCCTATAACTTAATTATGTTGGATATTTTTTTAAGATTTTGTAGGAAAATTTGGAATTTATGTCCTAAAATGCCTAAAGAAATAAGAAAAACAATTCACACAAGTGCAAGCATGCAACATGACATAAAAAACAAAACAAGACAAATTAAAATGATAAATAGGTTGGTGCCTCTAGATCTGCAACATATCTCAAAAAAAGAAAAAGGCTGTCAGAGTCCGCATATACATGCCCAGTCCTAATTCTATACATCAATAAAAAAATGCAAAATTAAGATACGGGGCACAAGCATCAGTTCCTGGTCTCCTGCACGTGGTTCCCACGCCAATGCCTTGAAACATGTGCCCACATCTTATTTCTACTACTGGACTCTCATAGACACTAGAAAGTATGTAGGAAATAAAAAGACTAAATCCTACATGAAAATAAGGGTTAGCGGGAAAGCTCACATACATAAGTTGTATAATGAGTCATGCCTTAAAAGTAGGAGATCTAAATAACTCTTGCAAGAAAAATGGTTAAAAGCCATCACATGCTCCCCCAATAGTGGCACCTATGTGTGTGCATAAAAATATTCATGGTTCCCTGCAAAAGAACGCCCTAACACACTATCATACATATGAAGCATACAGTCACACCACAAGCACAATGAAAAAGAAGGATGTCTGGGTAGGGCAACAAATCCAATAAAGAATAATAGTCAGACATCAAAAAGACTACCTAGCACCCTAAATCCTAGCCTAGCACACCACCTAATAAAAAGTGCCTCAATATAATATCAAAATGCGGGATAAGTCAGAGTATAGTATGACTTTGATGGGGTCACCATACCGACCCCATTCTAAATATCTGAAAGATCTAAAGTGTGTCATGAAGAGCTAAAATAAGTTGGATCTATTAGATCTTTAGCACAATCCTACTCATGTCAATCCCGATGACTTAACTCATATTGCTCGCTGGGATCAACCTAGCAAGCAATGCTCGTTAAAGCAACACGAACAACACGGGGTCACTCTTAAAATAAGTAGGACAAGCCATCAAGGAATGGGCAAAATAAAGAGTCATGCAAACAACCTACACTGTGATTTTTCAATCGAAGTACAGGGAAATCATATCGGGAGCCCAAAAAAGAGAACACAGACCATACAAACAAATAGAAGGATGCTACATGCAACATGACACACACAAATGAGAGTTATCGGTAAAATAAGTTACCTATATGGAGGAATTACACTGGTCCGGGGACCCAGGGTGCCACACAACTAGCAGCACTGGATATAGGTGAGTTTGCATCGAGTAAAAAGATACTCATAAAGAGGAATTACACCTTACCAAAGAGGCACTCATCAAGCACACATGCAGACATTCAAAATAAGCAATAAAGCTATGATAAGTGCACCAAATTGGTGAAGGCAAGTAGGTGGTGACCGCAGTGACTCAAATGATGGGGGCATGTGATGCACCTAAAATATATAGTCTTTTAGAACACATTTTTATACCTATTTTTGAGATATTGCGCTTTAATGAATGTGTTTATGTTCTTTTCTTTCAAGTATAATCAAATGGATGAAAAATAGTAGAAGGAGTGAAAAAGGATCAAATTTTGATCAAATATGAAGAAGCTACAAAAAATAAACTTAGGAGCCTAAGCACCCCACGAGATGTTAGTCCCCACGTGGTGGGAGAAGAGAGAAATCTAGAGTGAGAGCTAGTATCTTCCCTATCTAACTAGTCTTCAATATTATTCAAATTCTAGATTAGCCAATGTTGTTTATAGCATCTCTAGTAAGGATAAAAAATATTATTGCTCATATTTGACACAACACAATTAGAATACTTCCACAATAGAATTTTTATACTTGTTACTTATTCATGATATGGAAAAAGATATTTTACTTCTATCGCCTTCATCTTAAAAGTATTTAGTTAAGTTAATTAGTTGCTTACTTTTTTTTTTAGTTATAAAAAATTACAAAAAAGAATTGAATTTTCATTCCTATTATAGCATCTAGAGTTTAAGTAAGAATATTTTACTTAGTGAAATTTTGTTATCTAATTTCTATTGTTTTGTAAGTTGCATATAATGTTTATCTCTATGGGATCGATACTTGGGGCTTAATCAAAAAGTCCTATATTATTTGATAACGATACGTATCCTAGTGTAGTATCCTATAATTAAATATTATAGCTTTATTCTTATTTGCTTTATAGTGAAAATCTTACCTAGCATTTGCTTGGGATCAAATTCTTTGCTTTGTTGAAAAGTAAGAATCATTATTAAGAAAATTAATCATATAATCACATAAATTGAATTTAACATCTATAAAGAGCATACTACACCAAGTTTTTGGCGATTTTGTTAGGGATAACTACAAAAAACTTAAAAAAAAAATTTAGAAAACAAAATTTATGCTTCTATAAAGTTTTATTTAAACTTTAAGATTTATTATAGGAATATTGTAGTTTTATTTTTATACAAAGTTCTTGTTTGTTTGTTCTTTATTTTTTATGTTTTATGTTCTATCTTATGTGTTTTTCTAAGAGGGTAAATCTTAAGAAAGTAGCTAATATTCATGAAACTGATGCATTTGCAATGTTAGCAAATCAAGTTATTGCAATTTCAAAGAAGTTAGAAAAATTTGGAATGAATTTTTCTCATCCAATGACAGTGGTTGAAGAGAATTCATTAGGTCAAATGGTAAATTCTCAAGAATCTTTAGAAACTTTGAATGTCATAAATAATAAGCAAAATAACTCATATTCAAACTATTATAATCTAGGTTGGAAGACCAATTCCAATTTCGATTGGAATAATACTTTGGGTTATAATGATAAACAATTGGGGAACAACCAAATAAACTCATTGGAAAACTGAAACAACCAAAGGAATAGTAAATATTGGCCTACTTATTCTCCAAGTTTTATTAGTAATGCACATTTTAATGAGAAAAGTTGTCTATAGAAGAAGTGGTGTTAAAAATGGGAAATTAGTTAGAATGTCAAGGAGCTAAAATAAGAAATATTGAGAATCATTTGGGACAAATAGCAATTTCATTAAGTAATAGATCCCAAGGAACACTTCCGAGTAATGCAAAAGTAAATGCAAGAGATCAAAATAAAGAGGAAGTAAAAGTTGTTCAACTTAGAAGCAGAAGAGAATTGGAAAGTAGAATTAAAAAAGAGACTAAAGTAGAGAGAAAAGAAATTGAAGAGCTTGAAGAGTACGCTCCAAATTAGAGAGACCAATTTCTCCACTTAAAATTGACTTAGAAAAACCACCACCTCCATTTTCTCAGAGGCTCCGTCAGCAACAGTTGGATAAATAACTTTCAAAATTTCTAGAAATTCTTAAGAAACTTACAATTAATATTTTATTTGCTCAAGCCTTAGAAAAAATGCCAAGCTATGTGAAGTTTATGAAGGATATTCTTAATAGGGAAAGGATGTTTGAAGATAATGAGACCGTTGCACTTAGTGAGGAGTGTATTGCTATAATTCAAAAAAAGCTTCCTGCAAAGCTTAAAGATCCTAGTAGCTTTATAATTCCATATTTAATAGGAGACAAATTTTATGGGAAAGCTTTATGTGATTTAGGTGCAAGCATCAATCTTATTATCATTTTTTAAAATATTGAGATTAGGAGAAATATCCCCTACTACCATAACTCTGCAGTTAACTGTTCATTCAATAACCTATCCTAAAGGAGTTATAGAAGATGTCTTAGTGAAGATGTCTGATGTCTTAGTGAAAGTGGATCAAATTATCTTTCTTGTTGATTTCATTGTGTTAGATATGGAGGAAGATAAGGAGATACCTATCATATTGGGGAGACAATTCCTAGCTACGGGATGAGCAATGATAGATGCATAGAAAGGGTAATTAACTATGTGTTTCAATGATGAGACAATTACATTTAATATTTCTAAATCAATGAAATATCCTCCAAAAGGTAATGATGATGAATGCTATAAATGGATGTGATATAATATTTAAGTGAATGTAATTTCAAAACAACTTATGAAGAGCTTATGAAGAGAAATCTGAAAGAGAAATCTGAAATGAAAGAGTTGGAAGACGAGCAGAAGAAGAATTTCATCAATGTGAAGATTTTTATAAGGAAGATTCAAATTATGTTCGACAAAGTTTTGATGTTTTGGACACGATACAAAAAGATAAATATTTTTGTGCATCAATTGAAAAACTTCCTGAGCTTGAGTTGAAGATACTTCCTGAACATTTGAAGTATGCCTTTTTAGGTGATTTCTCAACATTACCCGTTATAATTTACTCATGATTAACTTCAAAAGAAGAAATGAGTTTAATGTAAACTTTGAAGGATTACAAGAAAGCCTTTAGATGGAAAATTGCTAATATAAAAGGAATCAGTCATTCAATTTGTATGCATATAATTTATATGAAAGAGAATTCCAAACCCAGGGCTGATCCTCAAAAAAGTTTAAATCCTATTTTGAAGAATGTTGTTAAGAAAAAAATTTTAAGGTGGTTAGATGCTATAATTATATACCCTATTTCAGATCGTGACTAGTTTAGCTTGATTCACTGTGTTCCCAAGAAAGGAAGAATTACTATGACTATAAATGAACATAATGAGTTAAGATCAACAAGACAAGTCACAAGATGATGAATATGTATTGATTAAAGAAAATTAAATCTCGTCACAAGAAAATTGATGAATATGTATTGATTAAAGAAAATTAAATCTCATCACAAGAAAATATCATTTTCCACTACCCTTTCTAGATCAAATGCTGGATAGACTAGCTAGGCATGAATACTTTTGCTTTTTGGATGGATATACTAGTTATCACCAATACAAATGGCTCTTGAGGATCAATAGAAAACAATTTTTACTAGTCTTTTTCGTACATTTTTTTTTGGAAGTACGCCCTTTGGTTTATGTAATGCACTTGATACACTTTAAAGATGCATGATGGCTATTTTTTGTGATTTAATTGAAAAAGAGATTGAAGTTTTTATGGATGATTTTTTAGTATTTGTAACATCATTTGAACCATGTATAGAACATTTATCAAAATTTCTTAAGTGCTGCGAAGAAACAAATTTGTTCCATAACTAGGAAAAATGCCAATTTATGGTAGTAGGAAAAATTGTTTTAGGACATCAAATTTCAGAAAAAGGTATGAAAGTAGACCTTCCAAAAATTCAAGTGATCTCTAATTTATCTTACCTAACACTTACCTAACAAGTGTGAATCTTACCTAACAAGTGTGAAGGAAATTAGGAGTTTTCTAGGACATGTTGGATTCTACAGGCGGTATATTAACGACTTTTCACAATTTGTTAAGCCTCTATGTCATTTACTTTAAAATGATGTAATTTTTATTTTTGATAAGGATTTCCTAAAAGCTTTTGAATTATTAAAAAAAAAATTAGTCACTGTACCAATTATTTTTTCACTAGCTTCGAAAAAACCTTTTGAACTACTGTGTGATGTAAGTGATTATGCTATTGGAGCTGTTATAGGACGAAAACATTATAAGAATTTCAAAGTTATCTACTATGCTAGTAGAACTTTTAATAAGCTCAAATTAATTATACAATAACTCAAAAAGATTTTTTAGCTAAAGTATATGCTTTTGATAAATTTAGATCATATATAGTTGGATCTAAATGTATTGTGCATACTGATCATTCTGCTATCAAGTATTATTGAAAGAAAGAATGCAAAACTAAGACTTATAAGATGAATTCTTCTTCTCAAACAATTTGATGAAAAATAAGAATGCAAAACTAAGACTTATAAGATGGATTCTTCTTTTAAAAGAATTTGACTTTGTGATAGTAGATAGGAAGGAAGCTGAGAATCAAATTGTTGGTCATTTATCTAGGCTTGAATTAGAGAAACCCCTCTATTTTGAAAAAAAAAGATTAATAAACATTTTCTAGATGAGGAATTGTTCAATGTTAATGATTTGTGTGTTCCATGGTATGCCGACATTGTAAATTTCATTGTTAATAATTTTATACCTTATGAGATGACATACCAACAGAAGAGAAAATTTTTATCTGAAACTAAGACTTATTTTTGGGATGACCTGCTTTTATATAAACAAGGAAAGGATCTTATTATTTGAATTTGTGTGCTTTTAAAAGAAACTTATGAAATCATCCAAAAATGTCATAATTCTATGTTTGGGGGACATTTTGGTGTTTATAAAACTACATACAAAATTTTGCAATCTGGATTTTATTAACCTACAATCCTTAGACATTTTAAAGCTTATGTCAAAAATTGTGATCGATGTCAATGAGTAGGCAATAATTCTAAAAGGAATGAGATGCCGTGTTAGAAGTTGAGATATTTGATGTTTGGGGATTATATTTCATGGGATCATTTACACCATATTTTGGAAATTTATATATATTATTAGCAGTAGATTATGTATCTAAATGGATAGGAGTTATTGCTTTACCTCAATGTGATCCTCAAAATGTTGCAAATTTCTTTAAAACAAACATATTTTGTAGATTTGGGATGTCGAGAGCAATCATAAATTACAAGGGAAGTCATATTAGAAATGCAATAATAGAGAATTTATTAAAGAAATATCATATTACCCATCGAATTGATACTACCTATCATCCTCAGACAAGTAGTTTGACTGAATTATCCAATTGTGAAATTACAAGAACATTGAAAACATCTGTGAATCTATCCAAAATGTGATGATTTTATTTGTGGGCTTATAGGACTGCATACATAACTCTTATAGGAATGTCCCCGTAATTGCTAATATTTGGGAAAGCTTGTCATTTACCACTTAAACTGGAGCATAAAGCATATTGGGCTAATAAAGAATTTAACTACAATTTAAATAATGCTGGTGAGAAAAGACTATTACAGTTAAATGAGCTTGAAGATACAAGGAATGATTCTTACAAAAGTGTTGAGATTTACAAAAAAAAGATGAAGGCATGACATGATCGGAAAATTCTTACTAAAAATTTTGTGTCAAGGCAACAAGTATTACTTTATAATGCAAGGTTAATATTATTTCTAGGAAAACTTCTGTCTAGGTGGATGGGCCAATTTGTTGTGATGAAAGTTTATCCCTATGGAGTTGTGGATATCAAAGAACCTAAAACTGATAAAATATTCAAAGTGAATGGTCATAGGCTTAAGATATGGATTATATGGGATGACAACTTTGAGCAGTTTAGCCATACCACTTTTAACAAGGGTATGCATTTAAAGAGCAAATGGATTGAAGAAGACTCAACCAGAGTTATTAACCACCATCAATTTTATTAGATTTACATTCCAAATGCTGAAAGAGATACTAATGATGAGCCAAGGTTAGTTCCACCATGCTGAAAGAGATATTAATGTCGTTTGACGAAGTTGTTCATCTTTCTGCTCTTGAAGGTCATTTCATTATCTGAAATCACTCTGCGTGGTACACCAAAATGGTAGACAATCCAACTCTTGAAAAATTGGAGAACATGCTGTGTTGTAACCTCTCATAACAACACTACTTCTGCCCACTTGAAGAAGTAATCAGTAGTTGCAAGAATAAATTTGTGTCCCTTAGAGGATGGAGGGTCTATCAGACATATTATGTTGTGCCTCAACACTCGAATGGCCACAAGGAAATGGTAGGATGTGGGACATTCAATGGTTGGTGGAAGACGACCACATGCACTTGATAAAGGTGACACATTCTAGTTGTATCCATGTAATCGGACATCAATACCGGCCAATAATACCTGAGTCTTTTGATGTTCATTTTCATCTTTGGCTCTAACTAGTGAGCTCCACATAATTCGAGATGTACTTCTTTAAGGATATTCTGTTCTTCTGCTCTGCTCAGACATCTCAACCACATCTGATTTAACGATCTCTGATCCCAACTATTTATATGTAACAGTATAACAATGACTTTCATGATCTTTTTCACTTATGATATCTTACCTTACAACAGAACAAAAAACTTGATCTTAGAGGAATAAGAATTTAATTATTTAATTTATATATTTATTGGGATACTACGTAAGCATACGTATCGTTATCAAGTAATATAGGACTTTTTTATTAAGACCTGATTATCATACCCACAAGAAAATACGCAATATGCTTAAACTTTCTATTTTTAAAAAGGCACTTACTTAAACTATGGATATTTTTGCAATAAGCAAAATTCAAATTGTTTTGATATTTTGACAAAACAGTAAAACTTCTAAAGATAACTTGAGTTTATGTAAATGAAAAACACTTAATATGAAGATATCATTCTCCTTTTCATGAATCAGTAATAAGTATAGGAATTCAGAAGTAAAAGTATGCAAATTGTGTTGTGCCAAATAGGACCAGTAATATTCTTTACCCTTACTAGAGATGCTATAAAAAACATTGACTAATTTAAAGTTTGAATAGTTCTGAAGACCGGCTAGACAAGGAATAATTAAAGTTTGAATAGTTCTGAAGACCGG
>NW_018226029.1:50818-55171 GCF_001263595.1 Phalaenopsis equestris | reverse complement strand
CAGCCCTCACTCTAGAGTTTCCTCGATTCCCTCCACCTGGGGGCTAACATCTCGTATCTGGATTATATGGGATGAAAACTTAAGATGCAGTTTAGCCATACCAGTTTTATAGAAGAAGCGGACAAGGGTATGTATTTAAAGAAAAAAGGGTTTGAAGAAGACTCAACCAGAGTTATCAACCACCGTCCATTTTATTAGATTTACATTCCAAATGCTGAAAGAGATACTAATGATAGGCCAAGGTTAGTTCCACCAAGTTGAAAGTAGAATTAAGTTCATCGTTACTATTTGTGTGTTTAGTGTTTATTTGTTAATGTTAAGTGTGTTTAATTTGTTTTTAATGTTAAGATTTTCTAGTGCTTGGGTTAGGAATTTTCCTTTCCAAGACTATTTGGATTGAGAATTTATGTATAAAAATTTTTTGTAATTGTTTGCGAATGAATATATGTGTCCGTTTGTGTGAAATTTTGTGCTATTTATTATTGAATTGAATTAGTTAAGATTGGTAAATCTTGCAAAAGAAGAGAGTTGAAAGGGAAGAAAATAGTTATAAAGATTTATGAGATTGTTGCAAGGAATGGTCTCCCCAAAATAATAAGAATCTCTTTATCTTTCTCCATATCTAATACAATAAAGTCTGCAGGAAAAAAATAAATTTATCTAATTTCACTAATATATCTTCTATAACTCTTTTAGGATAAGTTATTGATCGATCAACTATATGAAGAGTTACAGTAGTAGGTTTACAGAAGTAGGTGAGACCTCTCCTAAATCTAAACATTTAAAATTTGATAGAGACATAAGATTAATACTAGCTCCTAGATCACATAAGGCTTTTCCAAAAAATTTCTCACCAGTAGCACAAGGTATATTTAACCACTAGGATCTTTTAATTTTTTAAGAGGATTTTTCTGAATAATTGCACTACACTCTTCACTGAGTGCAATGGTCTCATGATCTGCAAACTTCCTCTTCTTTTTTAGTATATCCTTCATAAATTTCACATAACTTGACATTTTTTCTAAATCCTCAAAAAAGGAATTTTTATCGTTAACTTTGTAAGGATTTGTAAAAATTTTAGAAGTTGTTTATCTTTATTATTCTGCTTCATTCGTTGAGGAATCGGAGGTGGCAATTTTCCTAAAGAAAATTTTATTGGTTTATTTTTATCATTATCATTTTCAATTTCCACCTTCTCCTTCTGAACCTCAGTTTCTCTTTGGATTCTTGTCTCCACATCTTTTCCACTTCGTAATTGAATAGCTTTATATTTCTGCTTATTCTAATCTTTTAGATTAACTTCAATAGTGCTAGGACAAATTCCTGAAGCTCTGTTACTAAGTGCAGTAGCAATATGTCTTAATTGATTTTCAATATTCCTAATTTTAGCTCCTTGATTTTGTATTTGATTTTCCAAGTACAACTTTAGATCTTCCATAATCAACTTCTTCTCCTTAACTTCTAAGTTATTGTTAAATCTAGGAGGATAATAAGGTCTATAGTTAGGATTCCCTTGCTTATTTAAATTTCCTAGAGGGTTCACCAAATTGTTACAATTATTCCAACTAAGATTAAGGTGAATTTTCCATCCAGAATTATAATAATAAGAATAGGGATTATTATTTTTCTTATTTATAACATTCATAGTTTTATATGATGATTTAATGTTAATTATCTGTCCTAGTAATTTTTTCTCTAATACTCATGGTATTTGAGAAAGGTTTACTCCAATTTGATCAATCCTCATTGATATAGCGGCAATTTAAGATGCCAAATTAGACATTGCATCAGAATCATAAATATTAGGTACTCACTTTGGATTTACCCGTTCAGAGGGCCGTTGAAAATTATTAGAAGTCATCTCCTCTATTAAAGAATATGTTTCATCAAAATGTTTTGACATTTACGATCCACCTGCAGCAGCATCTAGAATAGAGCTAAGTGATCCTACTAATCCATTGTAAAAAGTTTGAAATATTAATCATTCTAGTAAAGTATGGTGTGGAAATCTCCTTAGGAGATCTTTAAATCTTTCCCAAGCTTCATATATTGATTCCCTTTTGAACTGAAAAAAATATGTAATATCATTTCTAAGCTTAGAAATTTTTGAGGGTGGAAAGATATTTAGCTAAAATGTTTTGTAATAGTTCTCCCCAAGTTTTGATAGATTCAGGTGCCACTGAATTTAACCAAGCTTTAGCTTTGTCCCTTAGTGAAAAAGAGAAAAATTCTAAGCCTGACAACATCATTAGACACTCCATCATATTTAAAAGATTTAAAAGTAGCACATAAAGTAGCACATATTTCAAGAAAACTAGCACGATGTAAGTTAGGATCTTCTGTAGGTGTTCCTTCAAATTAATTATTTCGTATCAATTGGATAATAGCAAGTTTAAGGTCAAATGAATTAGTAGCAACATCAGTATTTTGAATAGTCAAGTGAGTTCATCTGCTGTAGGATTAACATAATCTTTTAAAAGTCTTTGTCGATTCTCATTTATTTGTTATATAAGTTATGCGCCATTTTGTTTAAATTTATAATATCTTTTTATTTTTTTTAAAATTTTTCTAATAGTAAGTTCTAATTTTTATTGGTAAGGTACTAAACCATCAGATCCAATACTATGCATAAACAAATATAATGAGCAAAAAATTCTTAAAAGTACTCTTAAATTTCAAAAAAAAATTTATTATGATTTTTGATTTTTTAATATTTTTTTCTTTTTTGGTTATATTTTATTTACTTTATCACTAAGTTTTTTAATTTACCAAATCTATTTAATTTACTGTTACCTTCTCAGGCAACGACGCCATAAAAGTAATCCCTAAATTATATATGTGTAAAATTAATAAAGTTGACTCCATTTTGCAACGACACCAAAAACTTGATTCGTTATTTATGAATAAAAATTGAAGTTATTTATGTTGGGATGCTATGCAAGTATACATATCATTATCAAGTAGTACAAGACTTTTTGATTTAGCCCCAAATATCAATCCCACGAGGAAGGGGTAAATTTGTAATGAAATTTTAAATCTGGAAATTCACAATGACAAAGAAAATGACAAAGAAAATAAATGACAAAGAAAATATACTACACTAAATTTCAAATGTTTAGGATGCTAACAGAACTAAATTACCAACTACAAGTGAAACTGTAAGGCAAAGCTAAGCACTAACTACCAAACTATATTTTTTTTATGAAGTTATCAAATATGAGAAAACATCTTTCCCACTACTATAATTTTTTGGTTAAATGAGAGAGATTAATGGCTTTAATTTTTCTTGTGCCAAAATAGGAGCAATATTAATTCTCTACCCCCTCAGTCAAGTGTTATAGAGAATTGTTGGCAAATCTTAGGTTTAGTCTCTAAATCTATTGTTACTGGGAGGATATTAGCTCTCACTCCAAAGCTCTCACTTTCCTTCTCCTGAAGGCTAATTCTTGCTTTAGTTCTTAAAAACTAAGAATAAATTGGAGATTTTAGTCTGTCACCCTAGAATCACCAATTCTTTGCCAGTAAAATACATTTCACTATTGATTTGCAGCAAGTTCCATGAACGAAACAACTCTTTCATGGAATCAAATATGGTTCTAAATTTGTTGTGAAACTTTTACTCCATTTCCCAGATAGTAATGATGATTTACAAATTGGTCAAATCAAAAGGTAAATTAAGAACAAAGTAAAAAAGTCATCACAATTTATTTTATATTTTAAAATTTGTACATCTAAATTATCTCTTCATTTCACCATATCTCAGAGTAGGGAAAAAGATAAAGAAAACTACTCAAACCTCATGAGAACGATACAACAAAATATGAATTTCATACACAAAAGAGAATTTATACACCAATAATAAACAAACACTACTTATCTTTAACTCTTTCTCAAAGCAAATCTTTTGTAGCTTCTCTTGGACTCTTTCTCTCTTTACAATACAATTGATTGTCTCTTTAAAGATGTAAGGAAGAAGAAATATCTGACTTCTCTCCCTCTCCAACAATTATTAGGAGAAATCACACTTAGACTCACTACACTACACAAGACACACAACAGAACACTAAAAGAAACTCAATGACACACTAGCGGACAGCTTTTTCTTATCAATTTCCACTCTAAATAGAGCATAATGTCGGTTTTCCAAGAGGTGTATCAAATAACACTTCAAAAAGCTTCCAAATTTGTTGATTCTTCAAGATTTTTGCACTACACTGACTTCAACACTATCGGTGCGCACGATGGTGTTCTTCGCCCTCGTGGACCGAATTAAATTTGTGCTCCCCATCAAATGGTGATATCGACGTCCATGCTGGCGCCGTCGAGGTTGAGGATTTCTCTCCAAAATGTTAT
>NW_018226029.1:49095-50799 GCF_001263595.1 Phalaenopsis equestris | reverse complement strand
TTTGACTCCAAATTCCATCCTATTTTGACTCCAAATTCCATCCTTTTTCTTCATTTTTACTCCAAGTGCTAAAAATCATAAAATTGAAATAATACATGAAAATACCTTTCTTTAAAGTGCAAGATCACCAAAAATGAGTATAAATATAGGTCTAAAAATGCATATGTTTATTGTGCATCATAATACCCTAAATGTAAATGTTACTTGTCCTCAAGTAACTCCTATACTGCTGTTGACATCACTTTTGGTGAGGTCTAGTTCTTCCTCTTTAGTAGCCTAAGGTCTAGCCATATGACATTCCTGTTGACTATTCCTAGAAAACTAGAAAAGGAACCCTCACCATTAGAAATTCTAAACTCCTCTATACTCAACTTGAAGCTCTACATATTGGTCCTAACCTCTAGAACTTAATAGATGGGGTCATTATGAGGGAGCTCAAGGAGAGTTCCCATACGACAGTTTGACCTTAGGGTTGACCCTACGTATTGGTCTAGAGCTAAGACACTCACTACAATCACCTCACTCACAATCAGTCAATACCCTAAACCCAAAATTTTCTTGATTTTGATCTCATATTCCTTTGGGAGGCTCATGTAGATGGTCCCTTAAACCCACCAGCTCTAGGCTAGAATTTAGCTAAGATCAGTACATAGAGGACTCAAATGGGGTACCCATTGGTCCACGGCTTATTTATAGTGGTTAGCTCCCCAATTCTACCAAAGACACCCAACTTGGCCTTTTGCCCCAAAATTCCTAAAATTACCTAAGTACCCTTGAAACCCAAAATCTGGCCAAAATTTCCAAATTTACCCAAAATACCCAAACTTGTTCCCAAACTTTACCCAAAATACCCAAACTTGTTCAAAAATCATTTCAAACCTTTTTAAAATACCCAAATTACCCAAAATCACAAAAAATTGCCAAATTACCAAAATACCCCTCAACCCAAAATTCCTACAATTCCCAAAAATCCCAAAAATTTTCAAAACCTTCCAAATAAGCCTAATTTCATTTTTCTCAACTATCACATGACCAAATTTGGCCAATTTTACCACCTTTGTCTAGAACCCCCAAATTGCCCTTAAAAGGCCAACCTCCCCAAATCCACCTCAAATGTCCATCAAATTTGTCCCATTTTCCCTCAATTTCAATCCTAAACTCACATTTTTCAATCCTAAACTTCCTCAATTTCAATCCTAAACTTAAATTAACCTTCCATATGACCAATTTAAACCAAATCCAAGCTCAATTGGCCCATGCTTTGAGCCCAATTTTGATCTAAGTAAAACCGTAAATTTTTGCCCTATGACTTGATTCCACCAAATTGAACCCCATGGCCTACTCCATTGGTCTCAATTTGTATGCTAAACTCTTAATAACATTCCTAAACATCAAAATTGACCTTAAATTTGCCTTAAAGAAGCCTTAGATTCCTAAACATCAAAATTGACCTTAAATTGGCCTTAAAGAAGCCTTAAAATTTGCCTTAAAGAAGCCTTAGTTTCCTGTAATTTCAACCTAAGTTAAGAGCCCCAAATTTTGCCCCAAATTAGCTATGCTTCCAAATTTCACCAAATTGATTGCCTTAACCCCAAAATTGGCAACCAATTTAAGTTGAAAACACTTCACCATATTCTTATAGACCATTCCCAACAATCAATTTGGAATTAGCCCAAGCCTAGCCCAATCTAGACCCAAGCCTAG
>NW_018226029.1:38934-49063 GCF_001263595.1 Phalaenopsis equestris | reverse complement strand
AATCCTTCAAATTGACCCTTCAATAGAACTCAAAATCCTTTCAATCCTTCAAAAAAAAATTTTTCCTTGCAGTCATCTACATCAAATGAATCAATCAATTGGGCCAATTAACATGGATAGCATAGCCCAAACCCATGTCTTGGTCATTTGCACCCACTTGGACCCATGCACCAAAATTGACCTAGATATGTCGAATTGGTCAAGGCAAGACCACCACAACAAAATTTTAGACCCTATTAACTAAGCCAAACCCCATGGAACCACCAAAATGAGCCATGGACCAAGGGATCCCCAAATCAAGTGATTTGAATCCATAACACAACAAAATTTTAGACCCTATTAACTAAGCCAAATCCCATGGAACCGCATGCTTAAGATATCCTTGGCAAATCAAAACACCAACCAATTTAATTGTTGTGACATATTCCCCTGGCTCACCTGACCTCCTAGCAACCTCCCTTGGCTTGGTCGGCCAGCCTAGTGGCCAGAAAATGTCCAAACTAAGAACCACCCCCATGGAATCAAACCCAATTCAAACCTAGAGGATTCAAACCTAGAGGGAATCAATCCCAATTAAAACCTAGAGGCCACCTCATTCAAATTAAATTTTAGAGCCTCTCTTCCCTCCACCTAATCAAGCATTTTCACCCCCGAATTGGCCATGATAGCCACCCTAAAGCCCATTTTATAAAAACCTCACTTCCACCACCATGGAGGGTGTGTTAAAAATTTCTCAGAGAGAGCCCTCCAAATTACTCCTAGAGCTTCTTTGAGACCTCCACAGTGTAACCCAACCAATACATTGTTTTGAATCCCCATGCCGGAGTTCAATTTTTGAGCTCAAAACCTTGCCAGAGATAGGACAGAGCTCTCCACACCTCTAACAGAGCTCTCCACACCTCTACAACCTCTACAATCCACCAAAATTAAATTAAACTCACCCACACCTTCACCACAGTGAAAGAAGGAGAAGCCCCATGAAATCCATGTCATATAGAGCCCCTCGCATAGCTCTAGACCAACACCTGAAATCAAGCTTGGTCGAATTCATACTTAGGCCTTTCACCATAGGAAGAGGCTTAATCACTAGCCTCCTTGGACCACCACAAATGTGCCGAGCACCTCTGATTGAAGCTTCCCTTCTTAGAACAAAGATATTGAACTCCCCTATCTACTGAGCTTGTTTTAATCTTCCATTTGATTAATGCTAATTTAATTGCATCATTACCGTATGGATGTGTTTGTCACAGTTAGAAAAACATTTAGAAAAAAACCGCACTTAATTTGATTATGACATGAGTGAGAACTTAATCTTTTAAAATGAATGGTTCTCGGGCTAAGGCATTGGGGACGATGATGGAGAGCCGTCCGATCATGCGTTTATCTTATTAATGGACGAGATCTATCAGAGGAGCGCCTTCATACATGAACCGCGGGCCGAGTTAGCGCTGAAGTGGATGGCGGCATCTAATGGGAGCGCGCCGCGTGGAGTTTTGGAGCTGTCGTAGGTTGACACGGTGCCGCGTGTTTAAAAAGATAAATAGGGTATTTTCTGATTTAAATAAATAGCCCTGACTTCAAAAATCCATATCTTGGTGTAGAAAAATCACATAAAAAAAATAAAAATACCCTTTTGCTTAGGAACAGACGAGAAAAATGTGGAAATAATTTGATGTTTTCTTATGCATATTTTATTTTAAATTAATTAAATATGATTTTGAGTCTTTTAATTCTCCATGCATGTAGATATTTCTCCATGACTTAAATTTTGGCATGTTGTTTCCTCTGTCTTAGGGAACAACCTATGATTTTTTCAAAGTTAGAAGATATCTCTAGATAGTGATCCATAGTTTACAAGTTCATGTCTATTATTTGTATAAATTAATCATTGTAATTAACATGTTGCTTTGAATTAAAATGTCCTTCTGAATTTAAAATAAAAATAAAAATTTCATTTTCAAGCCCATTTTCAATATTTAAATAATTAAAAAATGATAAAAATCACAAAAAATAATAAAATACATGGAAATGGTCTAAAGTGTTTTCTAAGCACTTAGGAACAATTGGAATATTTTTTTCTAATTTTCTATGTGTTGATATTGAATTTTGAAGCTAAAAATGATTTTTAAAGGCTAAAAATGGAATTTCACTAAAAAAATTCTAACAATTCAAAGAAAAATTAGAAAATATGAAATTTGTTTCTTCGGATTTCTTGACCTCAGAGAGATTTAATAAAATATAAAACTTAATTTTCCATATTTAAAATATTTTATAATTAATAAATGCTCCAAAATTAAAAATAATTCAGCAAACTTAAATATAACTCAATAAATCATGAAATTTAGACCCAATGCTTCTTTGGCCTAAGTCTATCACTAGTAATAATTTCAAGGGATTAGGTTATTCCTCGCTCAAGTTATGGAATTTTATTTGAAAAATCCTATTTTTTTATTAAAATAAAAATGTAAATTAAATTAAATTCTGAAAAATCATATTTTCTCCTTTTATGTCTTAATTGACCCATGAGTGAGGTGGGATAAGAATTCCAAAGTCATTTGGATTGGATTAGACAAATTATGAAGTAATAGAGCCTTCGGGGCAAAAGTGTAATTTTGAAAATTTAGCCTTAATTAACATTTAGGCTTAATTTAAGAAGGGAAAAGGGTAACCTCTGATTTTAGCTAATTATTTGGATGATTGAAACATAAGGGTATTAATTGGTAGAAACCAACCTCACTCTTTCATAATCAACAAAATCAAGGGATAAATTTGTAATTCCTTAAATTATTAAAATTTGGAAGTCTATTAAATTAAATGATCATAGAATTAGGGGTATGAGTTTCAAAGTTGATAACTCACTAATTTAATACCCCTACTTGATGTTGAAATGACATTTAAGTGTTTTGAAAATGAATAATTATTATCACTTATAAAATTCAACTTCTTTCAAAATAAGCAAGACATCTACCCAGGTCTAAAGGGCTTAGTGGTGACATAAGCTAAAATCAAATTTGATTAAATAAGAATTAGAAGAATGAATATAAAGTAAAACACCTTTGAACACAATATGCCCAAGTTAAAACTCAAATCGGCTAAGTGTTTCAATAACGCTAACTTGCCCCCTATAAGGATCTTCACCTAAATAACTTCCAAATTAAATGGCAAGTGATAATCACCCTACTCATAGGGATAATTGAAACATCAACGTTCACTAAGCATTAAAAGTATTTAGAGGATGGGTTATTAAGCAACATAATAAGTTTCAAAAGAGCTTGAGACTTTTCACCAGGCAGTGAGAGGGAAGCATGGACCTGCTTCTTTCTCCAGATCTGTTGGATACCTAGGTAGTCTACTAAACTTAATATGTTTTGCTTAACAAAAATCGTCCTTAATTAAATTAATAGGGACCCACCAAAGATATGACCTAGGGTTGGGTAGATGACTAAAACCTTACTTTTTCCGCTTTACATAAAATACTCTAACATGCATTGTGAGTTTCAGGTAATGGAACGAGAAGACTCGCCAGATATGCTTTTATAGTTTACAGCATTGTCTTTTATTAAGCTTTCCACACTGTGCTTACTTACCTGCATGTATGAACAAAACTCAAACTCACATGCTAAACAAAGATGTCACCCTGCATGAAGAATAAAACTGTCAGGATAGGCACATAACAAAAACCTAACCAAAACCAAAACTAAAATCATTGAACATAAAATTCACCGCCACAACATTTAAAATATAAACCAACTCAAAATTTAATCACAAACATCACAAAACAATAATTGCAACTAAATTAAGACGTCTCTATTGGATGATCGAGAATCTCTCGGATGAGGTAACCTACGGTTGCTAAAGAGACTTCCCACGGACTAAATAAAAGTATGGAACTGATTAATTTGAGTTTAGTAAATTCATTTATACTAAGTAAATCCAACAGAAAATAGTGGTGCCGGAACGAGGGAGCCGTATGATCCTAACTGGTGTCGCTTTAATCAAATTTAACTTGCCCCATTAAGTTTAAAGAACTTCAACCATAAGGCCACCTGATTTGACATCATAACTTGACACCCTAGAAAACTTAAACTCGTTACGGCAAGGAGTTTGGAGCTAGCATGGTGGGCCACACGGCCATCTTCAACAGCAAAACTTGTCTTCCCCAGCTAAACCATTCCTTCCTTAGAATTAAACAACCAAGACATTGAATTTCGAGGTTGTCTGCTTATGCAACATAAATCCTCACCTCATATTTAGGCCTTTCTACAGCTCTGTTGTACAATATATGCCCTAACTTGTCTTAGGATGTCGAGGTTGTTGTTCGCGATGACCTAAATTCTTACATCTTTCAGGCTATTTGTTGATCGTTCCACACAAATATAAGCCCTAATTAAATAAAATTGACAGGAATAAACACTTCAATAATTTGTCCTCAAAATTGAAGTAAGAAAACAGGATAGCTTGGGAGGTCATTGAGGTTCTCCTCAGGATTTATGACATCCCTTAGATCTTCCTCCTTTGGACTCTACAATAAATTTTCCAAATTTGAACCATTCCCTTTTCACACCTCTTTGCCCGATCTTGTTGAAAAGTCCTATCCTTTTGAACTCCTTGAAGATAATATTTCTTGATTTTTATTGAGGTTTTTTTATGTGACTTCGATCATTTAAGATGTAATTAACTATAGTGGCTTGCCCTTATAGGAAGCTTATCTGAACCTAGCTTAGTATAAACCCTATTTAATTCTTCATATTAAATAGGGGAAATTGTCGGCAAATAAAATGATTTCACAGACCAAACGAATGTAATACATTTCTGAGTTTATCTGATCGAGCCTCATCCTCAAGTCTCGTGTTTATCTTTTGGGATGGATATAGAGTTTGAGTTATAGTGCTCTTTCATTTAAAATATGAAAAATATGGGGTCAGTTTGATTTCATATTTTTCTAAACTATATTTATATACGTAAATTAAAATGTCCTTCCAAAGAGGGCGATGGGATTTCGATTCCAGTGACCGACAGCGTCTTACATGCAACTTATCATAACGGGCAACTCTTCAACCAAAAATAGTGTTGACAACTTCTGGCAACTCCGCTGGGGATAATCTTTTCTCTCCATTTAAATAAAAAAAATATTATCTTCACACATCGGTAATGTGACCGTGTCCCTCTTGGACCAAATTACTCTTCTTCCGTTGACATACTTTACCCATTTATGTCTTGGGAAAGTACAGCCAACTCTTTGGACTTCAGGACAGCCTGTTATCTCACCTTTGAACGGAGGGGTTCAGGAGGCCATTAAGGACACTTTAAATCTTCTTGTGAGGTCGGACCCCCAATAGGTGTGTTGGTGGACTAGTTCCACCTGGGCATTTTGTCTTGCTAAATGGGTCCCGCACTGGGTCCTAAACACTTCACATCTCCCTTGCAAGTTGGGTTTGCTATTTTGCAAATTAAATTAAATTGTGTTATCTCGCGCGCGCTTTGAAATTATTTAATTTTTTCTACTTTTAAATTACTTTTTTACTAAAAAATTTAAAATTCCGACAAACTAAGACTTATGTGGTATACAGATCGACCTCTGTTAATTTTCAGTGCTTACACTAAGATTACAAGGTTTTGACCATATAACTAACCCCAAAGCAAAGCTGCTGCAATGGCCTACCCAATGTTGAATTTTTCTTGCAACCTGCCGATGAGCCAAAAAGTATGCAATGTTGCTCCTACCATTGAGTTTGGAGCCGGATTTGAAGACCTTGAGGTTATCCTCGGAAAGGCACTGTTCGTCGTCATGAAAGTCACCGCTCCAGAAGTTCAGGAGCCGTCTGTTGAGTTCAACCTAAACTGTCTTCAGGACTTCCCTTCTTATAAAAAGGCCAAGACTACTGCTGCCACCCCGAGACCTACCAAGCCTGTTGTTCCCACTGCTGCTAAGGGGAAAGAAGTAATGATCATTGAAAGTCCGACCGAGGGATTAGTTGTCTCGCCATAAGTATTCGAAATCAGATCTATTTCAAGAACTACACCACTAACCCAAACTTAAAGGAGAAACAGCAACAGGAGAGTTCAGAGGGCCACTAAAGCCCAGGCTCCTGAGGAGATACCCGTTAAGGAAGATCCCCACAAGGATGAGTTGGAATTACTGGAAACCTATCCGCTTCTGCGGGGAAGTAGGTTCCATCCATTACGGATACCGATGGATATGAGAGTATCCGGAAAGTCACCACTGCATTTCCATCGCTTCATGGAAAAAGTTAGGAGGGGAAGAAGCCTGCTCCTATCACCGGAGTCAGTTCAGTTTTTCAGAGGCTAGTTGCAAAAGAGGGTTGTTCAGTTAATGAACTACTTAAACGAGTGAGGCATGTAATTTCCCCTCTTATGAAGAAAGAAATTTTAATGGACATCAAGTCTGTCAAACGACCTCAAATGTTAACTGAACATTTACCTGCTTGTATTCCCATCTGGTTCCTCTTAGGAAGCAGAGTTGGTTTCGCTATTTTCACCACAAATTCCACCACTACCAGGACCACAGGCCGTCGACCAGTTAAGTTAAGACTGGGTTCAAGAATTCTACCAACCACACACCACAAAGACATTCCTAAAGCGTCAAAGGAAAAGATGAAGAAATTATCCGGTACCATAGTTGGTCTACACCATGGGGAGCATACTTGCCCTGGACATCCCGATGTTTCTGGTAGGACACCCCATTCACCCCATGCTGAGACATCACCATCAAAGAAGAAGGTGTGGATACCCAAGGTCGATGTACCGATACATTTCAGTAAGCCTGTAGGACAAGATCATGGAATGAAGTCAGGGTCCGAAGTATCTGACATCATCACAGCAATTGCCAGTGAAATGGAAAAGCAAGAGGAGGAGGTCCAGTAGGGTCCTCCAGACTTTATAATAATTAAAGAATCAATGATCAAAGAAAAAGTAGAAAGGCTCAGATTTGAGATTTCCGAGTTGGCTTGAGAGCACGGAGTCTCCATCGATGATGATGATGATGAAGATTACGATTATAATGACTACCTTGAAGAAGATTTCATAGATGTTCATGTCACCGAAACCAGAGCCGCTGCATCTGCGCGCGTGGCTCAACTTCTCATTGAAGAGAATGCCGTAGATGTGCTGCATAAGGCTATTCACCTAAGGGATGAGCAAGTCAACCAACTAAAGAAAAGGGTAGAAGAGATGGTCGACGCCATGACCGCCATGACCATCATTTAGGGGCAATCACAAGCACCGTAACTGGCATCTATGGAGATCTACCAACCAGAAATCATACATATCATGGATGAAAGAAGAGAAGTTCCCTCAGCAAACAAAGATGAACAACCAAAGAACGATTCTCCATCGAGCGCCATGCCAGAAAGAGAGTTTAAGCAAATGGTCGATGAAGTTTGGGAGGCCTTAACCCAATTTAAGGGGGGTGCATTAATTTTAAAGGGTAGACCCTATCTAGAGGAATTTGATTCTGTACCCTTCCCTAAGGGTTTCGTGTCCCCAAACTTCAAGATATTTGATGGGACTGGAAATCCCAGACAACATATAGCACACTTCCAAGCCAGTTGTGGAAACACAAGAAATAGCGAAGCATTACTCTTCCAACAGTTTGTCAGTAGCTTGTCAGGGATCACTTTTGACTGGCATGTTGATTTACCCAACATATCAATTAAGAGATTTGCCAAGTTGGAACCAGTATCTGTGAAGAGATTTGCTGGAGCGCAACATCATTTCTTTATAGGAAAGCTCATGATGGAAAAATAAAAGGCCAACGAGACTTTGGTAGATTACATTTTGAGGTGGAGAAACCTTAGCATGAAGTGTGAACCTCAGCTACAAGAACATCATGCAATTGAGATTTTACTCAAAAGCATCTATGGGCTAGTATCTTTCATGCTCAAGGGACTCACCATCAAATCTTTCGAGAAGCTACTCAGTAAAGCCAGTAGTCTTCAAGAAGAAATCAAACATATGAATTCACACAAAAAGTCCAAGGCAACCAGAGTAATTGAAAAGAAATCAGGAACATCAATAACAACTATCAAAAAAGGAAAATAGCCAATGAAGATATATGCAGAAAATCCTCATCATTCTTCATCACAGCAGGCTCAGAACAATAATAGCCAGTCTAGCCAGCAACCCCCTCAAAATAGATCATCTCGAACAAAGAATAAGAGAATATCTCTGGCAGAACGAATAAGAGAATATCTCTGGCAGAATGGCAGAACGATAGAAAATTATGTATTCTTTCAAGGATGAAGCCGTCTCTAAAATTTTCAGAAGTCTGATTAAGTAGCATGAGTTCAGACTACCAGATTCAAAGAAGCCCGAAGAAGTTGACAAGAAAGATGAACCAAATTATTGGCCGTACCACCGGTTGCTTGGGCACACTATAGAAGAATGTTTCATCTTTAAGGATTAGCTCGAAAAAAATCTTAAAGAAGGAAATATAATGATCCTGAATGAATATTTAAGCGAACCTAAAAAAGGTTCCATAAATATGATTTTGGCCAAGCCAATTTCTCCGATTGATCCATATACTAGATATACTGATTGATCCATATACTAGAGAAGAGGGATGGAGTACGACTTGGGACGAGCTAAAGAGGGTCCTAAACCAAATACAAGATTCATCAAAATAATCTTCTATATACATGGAAAAAGATGAATGGAATGAAGTTTGGAGCAAATCATCAAAGAAATTATTGAATTAAATCCAGAATGCAACAAAACAAGCCTCCGTTTAGAATCTTCAGCCTGTCAAGCCCGAGAATAAGATTTTGCCACAAGAGTTGTCATCGTCAAAGAAAAAGAAAAAGAAGAACACTGCCACTACAAAGATTGATAGAACGAGGGGTAGGATAGGGGATGCCTCTACTAGATTGGTTATGTCGGATTCAAGACAGAAAATCCTCGAACTGCTAACTTTGTATGATTACCTTTTTGCCCCTCCGGGGTCTTATGAATATAATGATCGTGATTTCGGCTATGTTTTAACTTTTCTTGGTGATGAAGTAATTGATAATGACCAATCTAGCCTCATTCTCGATTCCTGCAATGATCCTAAAGCTGTACTTGAGTCCGATGAACTCATTGTCAAGACCAAAGAAGACATTAACAATACCAACTACGACAGCCCCGAGAGTGAGGAACTAATCCTTGAGCGTTAGGATGCACCACTTACCATCAAATTAGATCTTTCTGACAAAGAAGAAATAGCGGAAGATTCAATAATGATATCTCAAAAAGAAGAAATTACATAAATAAACTTAAAGAGTGGGAGAGTATCACCCCCAAGAATAGCTCCGACAGATAAAGGAAACAAATAGTAACTCGAGAAGAACTACCTCTACCTACACCAGAGGAAGAACCACACAACCAAGTGAAAATTGGAGGACCACATAAAGTATATTACAACGTGCTAGCTCATCTTACGAAGCTGCCGACCTAATTAAGCACGACGCTCTGGTCCTATCAAAGGAGATGAGAGAAGCTCTGGTTACAGCCTTGCTTGACCCAAAGATTTACTTAACTCAGTTGGTCAGCACATACTCAGATGAAGTTTATTCATTGAAAGAACAGGCTGCGGTAACCTTCACAGATGAAGATTTGTTGCTTGGTAACACCGACCACTCTACATCTCTGTTAACATCAGCAGATTTGTGTTGTCTAGAGTTTTAGTAGATCCTGGAGCATCGCTCAACTTGATGAGCCTACGGACATTGTACTATTTGGACATTGACCGATCTTTTTTTGTAAGACAACAATTATAAGAATTTGATGACGCTACTAGAAGATTTAAATTCCAGCAACGATGCCAAAAACTTGACTGTGACTTTATATATATATGTTTGATTTAATAAAGATGTATAAATAAAATATTCAATAATGTTAAAGTCAAATTTGTCAACGTAAGTATACGTATCCCTCAAGCAATATAGGGCTCTAATGGAGTCCTAGATATCGATCCCACAGGGAGAAATAGAATACTACGAACTAAGATTTAATAAAAAGTAATACTTCAACTACAACAACGTTCAAGTTGCTTATCTGTCACTAATAGGAAATTGAAATAAGTAGATAATTTGGATAATAACTAATTATAGAAAATAACTTTTAATTGTGA
>NW_018226029.1:37157-37936 GCF_001263595.1 Phalaenopsis equestris | reverse complement strand
CTGTAGCCCGGGAAAACGCTCGTAGACGGCGGCCTCGATGGCGCCGTCGGCGCCCTAGTGCAATTCTCCAAATTCGTTCCTTTTTGCATCTTTTGGCTCCATTGACCCTAATTCATTATTCCTGCAATAAAACATCAAAAATACCTTCTTTATAGTGCAATATCATTAAAAATAGTATAAAAGAGGTATGAAAATCTCAACATATTTTCCTTTGGTCAAAATCCCCCAAACTTAAATATTACTTGTCCTCCAGTAATTTTAATACTATATAAAAGTTATAATCTACTGCAGTAATATTTTAATTCAGAAACACTATAAGTTTGGTTTAGATAAATATCATAGTGAGATTTTCAGAAAAAATTCAAGTAATTGAATTAACTCTGTATCCATAAGCTTATCTAATCATCAAGTTTTAAGAGTTCTAGTTTCCTATTTATTTCAAGAATGACTATAGATTGCAATATTAGGTCACTTAGAATATCCAAAAGATAAGAACTTCATGAGAACTCTACTAGTAAGAAGATCTATTCCATAAATATAAGTTCAGGAATGTATTTAAGTTTTCCCTTTAGGTAGGTCCAGTGAAGCCAATTTTTGATTAGGCATATCCTCAAGCTTCTCCTCACTTTCATTTTTCTTTCTTTTTTTTTTCATTTGGATTGTTTTCAATCCTATATATTTTTCTTTTCTTTTCAGGGATTGTTTTCAATCCTTTCTTTTTCCTTTTTCAAGTGAGGATTACTATATCTGGATAGCCTTTAATGATTTTGAACTTCACT
>NW_018226029.1:34900-36352 GCF_001263595.1 Phalaenopsis equestris | reverse complement strand
GGGGCATTCAGGAAATGTAACATCAGGCTCTCCTCTGTAGTGTCGGGCCTGAGCATCATAATAGGCTATCTCAAAATCAGAATGCCTCTGCAGGTACTCACTATCATAATAATATCGGCGTTCTAAACCTCTAATCCTTTCACTTATCAATTTTAATCCTTTCATTTATCTTTCATTTATCAAATCTATGCTCTTCCTCTGCAAGGTCAACTCATTCATCAAATCTGTTAAGGTATGAGAGCTAGAAGCAGGAGGAGGGGCATAACTTGTAGAGGGGACATCTCTACTGGTAGAAGGTTCCTGACTCCTACTTCCAGTTCTTTATTTCTCATGGGATACATAAGTCTTCAAATTAGATTTACCAATGGGTTTCATAGGGTGAACCCATTCTTCCTCTCCAGCTTCCACTCCAGAAAGTTGGCAAAGTGTATAAATAAGTCCAGGATGTCCTAGACCTCCACTAGTCTCACTCCTTGCCGTAGTCAATATATTCTTGAAAATAATTCTCCCCACATTTATGGTTTTATTATTCTGAAAAAAAAAATTTAGAATAGCTCTATCTCTAGTTACTAAGTCGGTAACAGAGTAGAGGAAATGAAATAGTGCCACGCCTTAGAGGTGGCATTTAACATGGAAGCAGAAAATTTTACCCGTTCTCGCTGCTTTATCTTCCACGTTTCTTTCCCATCAGTGAGAAAGTTAATCACATCATTAAGGGGTTCTTCCATCGTACTAAACGATTCATAGTGGCAGATGTAAGAATCTGGGACTTCATAAAAAGTGTTAATGCAGGCGGCGGTAAATTCCACAGGAAGTCTACGCACTTGCACGATTCCATCTTGAGCATAAATCACATTGGCGTAGAAGTCCTTCACCACATTTGCATCGGCTTTATTGGTGGTGTAACAAAAGTTTTCCCACCTTGGCTCCGCAATAACCTGTTCAATTTCTCCTCCCGGATTCATTTCTCCTCCCGGATTTCAATTTCTCCTCCCGGATTCTCGAAAACTCAATCTTGAATACATTTTTTTCCTTGAAGTATCAAAGTGAATTGAGTTTGAGCTATCACATTGATGAAGCGTGAATCGTCGAGCTCAACTCAACTCTTCTCTTTTGATGTGGAGCCATTTTTAATCTAATCAAATCAAAGAAAATTCCCAAAAATTACTTCTACTATGTAAATAATGGCTTCCAATGGTAATTCAAAGAGTTCAACATTAAGATCCCTAAATTTCTTCCAAGATTTTCTTTACATTTTCAAATTTTTGAGTTTCCTCAATGTTGAAGAAATACAGGCTGAAAATCAAATATTTTTAGCTTGGAGTGAAGCTCTTACCTAAAGAAGATCAAATCCGATGTCAAAAAGCCTTGAAATTGTCTCCCAATCCAAGATCTATCAAGCTCTAATTCAAAAATGGCATTTTTAGGAGGAAGGGGATGATGAATAGTGGC
>NW_018226029.1:32585-34890 GCF_001263595.1 Phalaenopsis equestris | reverse complement strand
AATGGTGGCGGTTGACCAGTCAAAATCGCGGTTAAAGAGGTATTTTCGCGATCCCGCCAACGGCGGGGTCGATGGCCGCCGTCGGCGCTCTCTATTGTATTTTTAACACAAGCCTCGGGAAATTCCCACCGTCGGCGGCGTCGAGGGCACCGTCGGCAGGCTCTGTTGATTTTGTCCAAATTCCATATTTTTGCAATTTTGATCAATTCTAAGCCTAAAAGACATCCGTTTAATCTTTATGAATATAATTTTAAATAGTTAAATGATGTACTTAACACACACAAACTTTCACAACATAAGACATCACATTTATATATAAATTCCAAGAGATACAAAAAAACGTTACATAACACACCTAAATTAGGTATTTTCTCAACCTCAATGCATTAATTCAGCGTCTTAATCCAAGCCACAACACTCAAAACGCTAAAAACAAAACATCATATGCTTAGTCTCAACTATACAAAGTTCTTTAAGCATAATTCTAAAGCAAAGAAAATAATAAGTTCAAATCTAAACACACAAACATAAATGTAACATATGCTAATTCTCAGACTCGACACTCGATTCTCCTCTGAGATCACCCAATAATTGCACATGAACGAAGAGGTTGTAGAAGGGTTGGAATGAAAATTCTTCAGTAGAATCCTCCTCAATTAATTTCATCCTCCTCATCAGTCGTATCAAGCTATCTTCTAAACATCTCGAATGATCGAAATGTTCTTTAATCCTCCGGTCGAAATGATCGAAGAAATTGGAAATATTATTAATTGCATTCATCACATTTTTTACTTCCTTTTCTAATTCTTGATTCGGCGCAGGATCACCAAAGACTTATCAGGGACTAAGGGTTGTACTGGCAAAGAATTCTGAGAAGATTGAACAATTATCATAGCCATGTTATTTTCATCTTCAACTGATGGGAATCTTTGAATTGGATCCAAGGGTTTCCAAGGTAGCAATACATTTTCCCAGTTTTCATAGGATACTTGGGAATGGTTGCAAAGTGAGAAAATTCTTGAAGGGTGTCCAAGCCCATATGTTGATCCGTGAACGATCAGGCCTAAGACTGACTTCACAATTATAGATCCAAAATCAATCAGCAGTCCCCTTTGGATGCAGTAATTCAAAATGACACTTTATTTAGAAACCTTACCAACCTTCATTATCGGTAACAGTTTCGCAGAAATGAAGAAGTGCCGGTGTTTAGAGACGGGATTAAAAAGTGTTGAAGAAAAACTAACATACCCGTTCTCTCGCATTTCCCAATCATTAGTTTCGTCTGTCAAATACTGGTAAATTTCATTCATCTGGTCTCTCGTTGGGACAAAATTGGAATAGTGGCAGACATGAACATTCTCTATCATATATAACTCGTTGATTCTCGAAGGAGTGAAAGTAATCCATCTCCCTCGCACATAAACAATTTCTTGGTTGATTCCATGTAAGTTTGCATAAAATTCTTTTACCACAGGAAGTACCACGGCGGCAGTAGTGTAAGTGCGGGACAAACCCACCAACCTTTGCTGCACTATCGTTTCTTCAATATCCGTCGTGGGAATATTCAATCCGTGATTCACGAATCCTTGTTCCTTGATTAATCTTTTCTTCGTCAGCAACTTGTTCAAGATTCGCTGCGCTTCCACACTAATGAACTTTCGCTGATTGAAAACTTGCATTCTGAGATTATCAGGGGAATTAGACGCCATAGGAATGAAATTGACATAGTTTTTCTTCATTTTTGGGAGGAAAATATTAACTAGAGTTTAAACTTTTGAGTTTAAAAAGACTATTCCCGCCCAAAAATCTTAAAAAACCGCTCATCGGACAAAAGAAACCGCCTCTTACCGGTCTCGCCGTCGGCGACATCGAGGGCGCCGTTGGCGCGCCTCTGCATTAATTTTGGCCTGTACTCTCGGGAAAAACCCGCCGTCGGCGCCGTCGAGCGGGCCGAGAGGGCCGCCCGCTCGGCGCCCAAGGCAAAACTTTCACAGTTTCGCTCTGGTCCCAATGCGTCGTTATTTTTCTTTATGGATCCAATTTTTAAGTTATTTGAAGGGTAAATAAGAGTAGTAGAGCTTAATACTACTATAAATTAGCAATAAATTCAAATAAAAACTACCATAATCGCAATCAAGATAAATATAAATATGGGTTGCCTCCCATAAAACGCTTGTTTAACGTCGTCAGTCTGACCTATTCAGGGTTCATTAAGGTTGATTGATCATTAAAACCTCTTTAAATTTTGGTTTTTCACCCTCATAATATGGTTTTAATCTATGTCCATTTACTTTAAATCTATTTC
>NW_018226029.1:28487-30229 GCF_001263595.1 Phalaenopsis equestris | reverse complement strand
AAATGTTCTTTAAAATGTTCATTCAGTAGATGTTCAATAATTTCCATGCAAAAACATTCATTATCTCTCTCAACAGCAGTGTATTTCATAGATTTTGCAATGTTAAAAGTCACTTCTTGATCATTTACTCTCATAGTTAATTCTCCTTTTTGAACATCTATCATAGCTTTTCCAGTAGCTAAAAATGGTCACCCTAAAATAATAGGTATTTCTTTATCTTCCTCCATATATAAGACAATAAAATCCACCAAAAAGATAAATTTGAACTTTTACTAACACATCTTCTATAACTCCTTTAGGATATGTAACTGATCAGTCTGCTAATTGAAGAGTTACAAAAGTAGGTGAGACTTCTCCTAATCCTATTCTTCGGCATAAGGTTAATGCTGGCTCCCAAATCACATAAAGCTCTTCCATAGAATTTTTCACCGATAGCACACGGTATAGTGAAACTACCAGGATCTTCTAATTTTTTAGGAAGCTTTTTCTGAATAATCGCACTACACTCTTCGCTAAGTGCAACAGTTTCATTATCTGAGAACTTCCACTTCTTGTTAAGAATATCTTTCATAAACTTCACATAATTGGGCATTTTCTCTAAAGCTTCTATGAAGGAAATATTCACCGTTAACTTCTTAAGAATTTCCAAAAATTTTGAAAATTATTTACTTTAATTTTGTTGCTTCAGTCTTTGAGGAAACGGTGGTGGAGGTTTTTCCACAGTAAGTTTCGTTGGTGTAAATGGATACTCTAAACCTGGGTATTCGTGATCCTTTTCTTTTTCGGTATCCACTTTTTCTTTTTTAGTTTCTATTTTTTTTGTACTCTTGTCTCTAATTCTTTTCCCCTTCGTAATTGAATCGCCTTGATTTGTTCTTTTCCTTGATCTTTAGAATTTGGTTCCACAGTACTCAGAAAAGTTCCTATTGTTCGGTTACTAAGTGCAGTAGCGATATGCCCTAATTGGTTCTCAATATTCTTAATAGCAGTTCCTTGATTTTGTAATTGATTTCCTTGAATCTGTAATTGATTTTCTTGATTTGGTAATTGTTGACCCATGTTTAATATCAGCTCTTCCATAGATAACTTCTTCTCTTTAATTTGAGTATTACTGTTAAATCCTTGAAGATAAGAAGGTCTATAGTTAACATTTCCTTGGTTGGATGAATTCCCTAATGGGTTCACTGAGTTGTTTGCCCATTGTTGATTTGTCGAAGAATTGTTATTCCAATTAAGACTTAGATGATTCTTCCAACCTGGGTTATAATTGTTCGAGTATGGGTTGTTGGGTCTAGTAATAGCAATTAAGGTTTCATATGAAGGTTGAACATCCACAAATTGCCCACATGAATTTTCTTCCATCATAGGAGGTGTTGAAGAATAATTCATCCCATAATGATCTAATTTCTTTAATATTGCAGCAATCTGTGAAGCTAACAATAGATATTGCATCAGAATCATGGATGCTAGCTACTCTTTTAAAATTTACCCGCTCAGAGGGCCATTGAAAATTGTTGGTAGTCATTTCTTCTATTAATGAATAAGCCTCATCAAAAGGTTTTGACATTAAAGAACCATCAGCCGCAGCATCTATAATCGATCTAAGAGATCCCACTAATCCGTTATAAAAGGTTTGAATTATTAACCAGTCTGGTAACGAATGATGAGGGCATTTCCTAAGAAGATCTTTAAATCTCTCCCAAGCTTCATATATTGACTCTCCATCATTCTGGGGGAACGAT
>NW_018226029.1:6733-26594 GCF_001263595.1 Phalaenopsis equestris | reverse complement strand
CCCAAGATTTCCTTCCCCACCCATCCAAAATCCGGCCTTATCCATTGTACATGTCACATAACCATCGATCTCGCCGTCGACGGCCTTGATGGCGTTGTCGGTGCTGTTGGCAGCCTTCTGAAGAATTTGTCCTGTAGCCTCAGGAAAAGCTTGCCGTTGGCGGGCTCGATGGCGCCGTCGGCACCCTAGTGCAATTCTCCACATTTGGGTCATTTTTGGTCCAAATTCGCTCTTTTTTGCATCTTTTTGCTCCATTGACCCTAATTCATCATTTCTGTAACAAAACATCAAAAATACCTTTCTTTAAAGTGCAATTTAAAGTGCAATATCATTAAAAATAGTATAAAAGAGGTATGAAAATCTCAACATATTTTCCTTTGGTCAGACATCGAAGCTCAAGAGCTTGCAGCTGATAAAATGATGCTAATAGGATTCAACCAAAAAGGAGAGAGAGCCCTTGGATCCATTACATTGCTTGTGAAGGTTGGAGAACTAGCAACAACAGCCAAGTTTCATATCATCGACGCCGAGACATCTTTCAACGCTCTACTAGGTCAACCATGGATTCATGAACACAACATGGTTCCGTCATCTCTTCATCAATGTATCAAGTACTACAAAGAAGGACAAGAACATTGCATCAAGGAAGATCTACAACCGTTTTCATTTCATGAAGTTGGTATTCATGAAAATGCTGCCTACTACGAGCCTTTGAAGAAAACTATTTTCTCTCGTCAAACTGTGACAAACAAAAGTAAAGATTCAAAAGAACTGCAATGGTAGGGACATTCAACTCCTCTTCACTGATCTTCCACCACTCTCCTGCAACAAATTGGTGGAGGTCCTTTTAGTTCACGCACCCTCGCACCCGAGGTCGAGGCCGGGGACGTGGACGGGGAAGAACCAACTTATTCATTGAACAGACTAGGCCAACCATCAACATTGTTGATGAGGACAGTTCTGAAGATGAAATAATGATGAAAAAATAGAAGGAACCTCAATATGAGATATCCTTAGAAGATGCTGAGAAAAGCAAATACAAGACAATGTATGATCGAATAAACCACTATGTGAATACTTTGACCCTTACTCCAATTCTCCCTCAAAATGTCGAAAGTTTAGAGGTCAAGGAAGTTCGTAGTGCTAGTTCAAAGCCGATCAAATTTTACCATGCTTCTATTTCTACCAATCTTGAAAATCATGTAAATTTGGATGATGATCCTAATGAATTATTGGAATTACCTTTTGGTTACTTTTTGCCTTATGTACAAAAGTTAATTCAATAAGGACATTTACCAAAATAAATGCCAAAAGATAAATTTCAACATTTTGAAAAGTTATGGAGTGTTAAAAGTCAAACTCCAAACTCAAAAGAGGGTCTCAGATTTGCAATAGTCGATGTGCAACAGTCGGGCCAGTCGATGATTCAGAATTTTGCATGGTTGTTGCTAGTGAATCAGAGAGGATTGCCTCGATATAGAGTATGACTCTGCTGATTAGCTAATAGAAGATGCTCTACACGCTGGAATTTGAAGAAGAAATTAAGTCAACTGTTGATGAGTTGAAGGAAATCAACCTTGGGACTGAAGAACAACCTCGACCTACATTTATAAGTTCTCTACTCAACGATGAATAATCTCTACAATTGATCTCATTGTTAACAGAATTCAAAGATTCCTTCCCAAGGAGTTATGATGAAATGCTAGGACTGTCAGCAGAGGTTGTAGTTCAGAAACTCAAGGTAGAGAATGATATGACCCTTGTAAAACAAGCTTCAAGAAGAATGCACCTCAAAATAGAGCAACAAGTTATCGTCGAGGTAAAGAAATTAGTACACGCTAACTTTGTAAAAGAGGATCAATACCCCACATGGTTGGCTAACATTGTTCCAGTTAAGAAGAAAAATGGACAGATCCGTGTTTGTGTCGACTTCAGGGATTTGAACAAAGCACATCCAAAAGACGCGTTTCCACTACCAATATCAAAAATGATGGTGGGTTTCACTTCAACACATGAAATTTTCTCCTTCATGGACGGATCGTTGGGATACAACCAAATCAAGATGGCTCCTGAGGAAGCACCACTTAAAGCCTCCAGAATGCCGATTTGAAATTTCTGCTATACAGTGATGTCGTTCGGCCTAAAGAACGCTGAAGCAACATATCAACGTGCAATGACAAAGATTTTTGATGATCTCATTCACAATTAAGTGAAATTTTATGTGGATGATTTGTTCATCAAAAGTAAATGAAAGATATACCTTTTGTATGATTTGAGGATAGTGTTCGAACGGTTACGACGATACTACCTTAAAATGAATCCCTCAAAATGCGCTTGCCGTTTTTAGAGTTACCTCCAAAAAAATTCTAGGATTCGTTGTTTGTCATTGGTGAATCGAGATCAACTCAGATAATATTAAAGCTATCTTGGAAATGCCTCCACCCAAAACCTTGAAATAACTATGTTCCTTCAAAGGAAGTTGGCATATCTGAGATACATTATTTCTAATGTCTGTGGTAGGTGTCATCCCTTCTTGGCATTAATTAAAAAGGACGCCAAATTCATTTAGGAGGAGAAATGCCAGCGGGCCTTTAAGGATGGTAAACAATATTTAATGACACCTATTGTTTTGACAGCCTCTATCTCAACAAAACCTTTGATTCTTTATACCGCAGCCTTAGACGACTCCCTTGGAGCCCTCTTAGCCCAAATCAACGACGAGGGTAAAGAAAACACACTTTACTATTTGATCCATCGTCTGATATCGATGGAGATAAGTTATCCACCTATCGAGAAGCATATTCTAGCTTTAATATTCGCTACCCAAAAGCTTAGACATTACATACTCTCTCATAAGATTATCCTAATTTCAAAAGTTAACCCGTTGCAATATTTGATGACCCGACCAACACTCTCCAGACGTCTAGCAAGTTGGTCAATGATCTTATTACAATTTGATATAACTTTTGTTCCCCTCCGTGCTATCAAGGGACAGGTTCTAGCAGACTTTCTCAATGCACACCCACTACCACTTGGGTCCCCTCTCAACGATGAGTTACCAAACGAGCAAATACTACAAATGGAATTCTCTAGTGCACAATGCTGGGAGATGTACTTCAACGGTGCTTCATCAGCCAAGAAAGACAAAGGATCAGGCCCAGTCATACGAGGCAAAGCAAGGATCCGTTTGATCTTTATCACGCCAGATAAGGGTATGTTGAGGTTCTCATACCTCCTAACAGCACCGTGCACTAACAATGAAGCAGAATATGAGGCCCTAATGACCAGATTGGAGTTGGCAATATCGATGGGTATAACAGACTATGCCATCTATTGTGACTCACAACTCATCATCTAGCAAGTTGTTGGACAAGACAAGATTCTAAAACCAAGACTAGCAGAATATCACAGGTATGCAATGAAGCTGCTGGAACAGATTCCCAATGTGACTTTCTATCGGATTCTAGGGGAGATAATGCCCATGCCAACACTCTAGCAAAACTCGCTAAGGAGCTGGCATGTCCCCCGGAGTATTCCATTGAAATCATATTACAAGGAAGATAAGTTTTGTCTCAAATGAACCTCGAAACTCTGCGCAAGCTCAGAAAAGAAGAAGCGATAAATGCAGTTACTGACATCAACGAAGATTGGCACAAGCTATTAATAGAATATTTACATATTAGAATGCCACCAGAGGACAAGTTTGAAGCACAACACATTACAAAAAGGGCTATGTCATACGCCTTAGTTAGTGATGTCGTATACATAAGATCATTCTACCATATGTGGCTGAGGTGTCTAAGCAAAGCCAAGGCACAAAATATTGTAAAAGAAGTACATGTCAGATTGTGTGGCGCTCACCAGTCAAGGCCAAAAATGAAAATTAAGATGAAGAGACTCGGTTATTATCGACCAGCAATGATGTCCGACTGCATGGATGCAACCAGAAGATGTCACCAGTACTGTTACCAGTGGCAAGTGCATGGGGTGGTTTTGCACCAACCTCCAAATGTGCTACACCCAACCGTTGCCTCGTGGCCATTTGAGTGTTGGGGAGCTTACATAATAGGTCTGATAGACCCTCTATCTTCCAAATGGGTAGAGGCAGTATCGTTACGAGAGGCTACGACACAACACGTCCTTCAATTCTTCAAAAGCTAAATTATCTACCATTTTAGAGTACCGTGAAGAATAGTTTTTGACAATGAGATAGCCTTCAAAAGAACCAAAATCAACAATTTTTTCAAAAGAAATAAGATAGATAGAAGATACTCTAAAATTTATTATTCCAGAGCAAATGGATAGGCTGAATCCTTTAACAAAACACCGGTACAGATTTTAAAAAAAAACTGGATGAAAATAAACGGGATTGGTACAACAAATTGCTAGAAACTTTGTGGGCCTACCGGACGACGTTCAAGACTCCCACTAATTGTACACCCTACATGCTTTTGTATGGGTCCGAGGTCATGCTACCGTTAGAAATATAAATACCATCTCTTAGAGTCGCAGTCGCTAGCCAACTCACAACAGAAGAAAGTGCGAAGCTCAGACTTGAAGAACTAGAGAGTCTTAAAGGGAAACGACTTGAAGCACAACAACATTTAGAACTTTACCATGCAAAGATTGTACAAGCTCATGACAAATTGGTCCGCCTAAAGACATTCAAAGTTGGTGACCTCATCCTCATGCTCAAAAGGCCTATTCTTGCACGCCACAAAATAGGTGGAAAATTTGAGCCAACTTGGGAGGGACCATTTGTCGTTGAAAAGATCTACGTAGGAGGAGCCTACCAATTAGTATATTTTCGGGGTTAAAGACCCATGCTACAAATCAACAGACGATACCTAAAAACATATTATGCAACCTTACATTGCTTGCCGCCACTTAATTTGAAGTTTTAAAATTTTGATTGTTTCGGGGTTATCTATGTGCCCAAAAATCTGTGATCGCGTCCAAAATTTTTGTAACAAAATTAACATTAATATAATGAAAATTTTTTAAAGAATTACACTTTAAATTCTCTCCTTACTACATTTGAACTTAATATTCTACTAAATTAAACAAAATTCACACATAAATAAACGATCTCTTCGCCGAAATAAATAAAAATTTCCTTTAATAAATACTTTATTTTGTTCTTGTTCACGCTAAGTTTTAGCCCACTGACAATTTTCCTATCGTCTGCAGAGAAATGTCAGGCTAGAGGCTGATCTTAAAATTTAAAGATGTTTGGAATCTTGCACTAAATGAAGAAATGACACCGCAAGGCGACACTATAAATTTCAACATAGAATTTAACCAAGTTGGCATGGATTACTAGGGGCCTTTAATGAATGCCATCAGTCGACAGGAAAAGGAAGGGCTGCCCTCATTGCTAAGGTTGACCACCAAAGACAGTGTATCACTGAAAGGAAAGAACATGATGGTACAACTGGACCGAATGGAGGGGCCCAGCAGTCTACCATCCATGATAACTACGCCAACTGGGGGCCTGGTCACTATTATAATGAAAGGTTGTCAGACGCTCCGCTACGAAGATCACCGCTCAGAAATGCTAGCCGCTGAAAGCAGAGGGCTTTCTTACGAGAGGAGAAAAGATGTCAAAAAGAGGCAGAAAAATTACTCACCCGTATTCCTGAGGGCAACATTTATGATCCAGGTATGAGATAAACTTCTTCAAGCTTGCCTGCCACAGATGATGAATTCAGGTTTGTTACAGAGCCCAAAATACCACTAGCTTCAAATGTTTTGTACATGGGTTGCCACACTTGCAACGGTGAAATACATGCACGATCGTCGGCTACGGGGGCATTCGTGGAATGCCCGAGCTGCAATGTCTTGTACTTATAGCACTACAGTACCTTAGAGAAGTACGCCTCTAGAGATGATGGATCTCATATTGTTGATTACCTGATAGAGGCAAAGCTATATGTCCCAATGGATGCAGAGCCATATGTTCCGAAGGGTAGAGGGCCATACGTCCCGACGGATGCAGAATCATACATTCGGTTAGAGCCCGAGTCAGCACCATCTTTTGTTCCCCCCGCCGTTGAAACAAGGGAACTTCCTTAATAGCCACCAATATTAAGCATGGCAGAATATTACAGAAGAAGCAAAGTGAACAAAAGAAAATTTGAATTCTACGTAGAGGTACAAGGGAGGTTCATCAACATACTAGAAGGATTAGAATTATACACCAGGGTCTTCTATAAGAGTGATGAGCAAAATATTCTTGATTGCATTTTTGACCTAAGGGACAGAGGTTAAGCACTCTTACTCATGGAAAGTACCTATTCTGATCCAAGGAAATGGATGCGAGGAAAAGGGAGAATCACTATCCAGTGCGGTTGCTGCTAATACTTTACCAACGACAGACCAGGGAATCCGCTTGGGATTCTCAG
The DNA here is from genome assembly GCF_001263595.1 of Phalaenopsis equestris. Lineage (NCBI taxonomy): Eukaryota > Viridiplantae > Streptophyta > Magnoliopsida > Asparagales > Orchidaceae > Phalaenopsis > Phalaenopsis equestris. The sequence goes on along the minus strand of NW_018226029.1, from coordinate 20,190 downwards.
ACATGATCAGGTGGGTCCACTACCTTCAATGATAAACTGGATGATTAAAATAATGGTCAGATGAAGTATACTACCCGGTAATTGCATTCCTAACAGTTGCATTATCAACATCTACAAAGAGGGTGATTGCATTCCTCCACATGAGACCACCATGACTTCGTGAGACATTTCTGCACAGTCTCATTTATGAGTAAAAGCAACATCTTATTTGGGAAAGAAATTGACATGAATTCAGAGGGCTGTGGAGATCCCCCTACCAGTTGGCTTAGTACTTGTTCTCAAAGGCAACGATGCAGACGTTTCCAAGCACTGTACTCGAGGAGTCCGACATAGTAGGGTGTTTGTGACCTTTCGATGGATGGACGATAGCAAAATACCCTGCAGATTTCAGCCAGATCCAGAACTGAATGAGCTGATACCATACGAGCTATGAGAGGGTTGTACCTATAAGAACATGTAAAGGGAACTCTGTCCTGGAGCATGGCTTAAAAGTTCTGCTCGATCAAGAGCTCGTCACAACAGGAACAGATAGTCAAAGGATTCTTTTCCGCTCTATACCATTACAACAAATATGATATATATCAGAGATACTCAGCCTATGCAGCCTATGATAACTCAGCCTATGATATGTACTTGGCATGAGATATTTTGAATGTACTTTGATGCGGTTAACATATTGTACTTTTTGAGGCGTTAGCCTACACTTTATATGTAACATTTATTGTACTTTTTGTGTGATGAATAAAAGCCACGAACCATATGTTGGTTCAAAATTACAATGAACAAAGAACAAAACAAACAAAATTGACAATAATAAAATAAAAATAATTATAAAAAATAAAATGACCAACAAACTAAAAATAAAACTAATCTCTTTTGAATATCGAAAACATATTTTCAAAATTAAACATGATAAAAAAAATAAGAAAAGAAAATAAATCTGTTGAGTTGACTCTCTCGATTTTGAGGTCTCTTACTCTTTACTCGCACAACGTGCCACACAACTATCTTTGTCTATACTAATTCACTTAACATCCCCGTGGAGTTTCACGTTCTGCACAAAACCTCACAACATTTCACAAATCTTCTTCAACTACGTCATCCTTTTCACAGGACAGATATTTTTGGATTCAACATCACCAATTCTCATTTTTGAATCAGTCCTTAACTTGTGATTCACTCATTGGAGGTCAGTCCTTACCTTACGACTCTGTTACCTTCCGACTCTCTTCTTGAGATTGATCATTAACTTTTAATTCTTATTTTTGAATTAGTTCTTAACTTTTGATTCACTCCTTTAAGGTCGGTCATTACCTTCTCTGACTCTCTTTTGAGATTGATCATTAACTTTCTTATCTCATTTTTGAATCAGTTCTTAACTTCTGATTCACGCCTTTGGGGTTGTTCCTTACCTTTCGACAGTCTCTTTTGAGATTGATCATTAACTTTCAATTCTCATTTTTGAATCAGTCCTTAACTTCTGATTCACTCCTTTGAGGTCGGTCCTTACCTTCCGAAATTCTCTTTTAAGATTGATCAATAACTTTCAATTCTCATTTTTTGAATCAGTCCTTATATTTTGATTTACTCCTTTGAGGTCAGTTCTTACCTTCCGACTCTCTTTTGAGATTGATCATTAACTTTCAATTCTCATTTTTGAATTAGTCTTTAACTTTTGATTCACTCCTTTAAGGTTGGTCGTTACCTTCCGACTCTCTTCTTGAGATTGATCATTAACTTTTAATTCTTATTTTTGAATTAGTTCTTAACTTTTGATTCACTCCTTTAAGGTCGGTCATTACCTTCCGACACTCTCTTTTGAGATTGATCATTAACTTTCAATTCTCATTTTAGAATCAGTCCATAACTTTTGATTCACTCCTTTGAGGTCGGTCCATACCTTTCCGACACTCTCTTTTGAGATTGATCATTAAGTTTCAATTCTCATTTTTGAATCAGTCCTTAACTTCTGATTCACTCCTTTGAGGTCGGTCCTTACTTTCCAAAACTCTCTTTTGAGATTGATCATTAACTTTCAATTCTCATTTTCTGAATCAATCCTTAACTTTTGATTCACTCCTTTGAGGTCGGTCCTTACCTTTAGACTCTCTTTTGAGATTGATCATTAACTTTCAATTCTCTTTTTTGAATCAATCCTTAAATTTTGATTCACTCATTTGAGGTCAGTCGTCACTTTCCGACTCTCTTCCTGAGATTGATCATAAACTTTTAATTCTTATTTTTGAATCAGTTCTTAACGTCAGATTCACTTCTTTGAGGTTGGTCCTTACCTTCCGACACTCTCTTTTGAGATTGATCTCTAACTTTCAATTCTCATTTTTGAATTAGTCCTTAACTTCTGATTCACTTTTTTTGAGGTCGGTCCTTACCTTCCGACACTCTTTTGAGATTTATCATCAACTTTCAATTTTCATTTTAGAATCACTCCTTAACTTCTAATTCACTCTTTTTGAGGTCGTTCCTTAACTTCTGACCCTCTCTTGAGATTGATCCTTAACTTTCAATTCTCATTTTAGAATCAGTCCTTAACTTCTGATTTTTCTCTTCTTTTGGGGTCGGTCCCTAACTTTCGACCCTCTTTTGAAATTAATACCTAAACTTTAATTCCTACTTCGGGGTCAGCACTTACATATTGATACCCCTCCTCTATGGACACTTGAAATCTGATAACTCAAAACCAACTTTCCAATCCCTAGCGAGAGTTTCTACTTCTTGACCTCGATTAAATATTCATCTACTAATTCCTTAGTGGAAACAAATAAAACACACAATTCTACACCTCCTTCCAAGTTTATTTGCTTAGGAGTTTGTATTGGTTTTGTTGATCTCATCGGTCAACGCCAATACGCGCAGTGTGCTTGACCAGCACACCGCCCCTATTGTGGGTCCATTTGTTGACCTCACTTTTTGTTGAGGTCTAGTTCTTCCTTTTTAGTAGCCTAGGGTTTAGCCATAGGACTTTCATCTTGAATATTTCTAGAAAACTAGAAAAGGAACCCTCACCATTAGAAATTCCAAACTCCTCTTTACTCAACTTGAAGCTCTACATATTGGTCCTAACCTCTAGCACTTAGTAGGTGAGGGTCATTATGAGGGAGCTCAAGGAGAGTTCCCATAGGATTTTTTGACCTTAGGGTTGACCCTGGGTGTTGGCCTAGAGCTAAGGCACTTACTACAATCACGTTTGGGAGACTCATGTAGATGGTCCCCTAAACTTTCTGGCCCTACGCTAGGGTTTAGCAAAGACCAGTACATGGAGGACCCAAATGGGCTTCTCATTGGTCCATAGCTCATGTAAGGGGCTTATTTATGGTGGTTAGCTCCCCAATTCTACCAAAGATACCCAATTTGGCCTTTTGCCCCAAAATTCCCAAAATTACCTAAGCTCCTTGAAACCCTAAATGTGGCGAAAATTCCCAAATTTACCCAAAATACTCAAATTTGTTCAAAAATCATTTCAAACATTTTGGAAATACCCAAATTACCCAAAATCACTAAAAATTGTTAAATTACCAAAATACCCCTCCTTAGCCCAAAACTCCAAAAAATTCTCAAAAATACTAAAAGTTTCCAAAGCCTTCCAAATATTCCTAATTCCCTTTTTCTCAACTACCACATGATCCAATTTGGTCAATTTGACCATCTTTATCGAAAACCCCCAAATTGCCCTTAAAAGGCCCAATCTCCCCAAATCCACCTCAAGTGTCTATCAAATTGGTCCCAATTTCCCCCAAATTCAATCCTAAACTTAAATTAACCTTATATGTAACAAATTTAAACTACATACAAGCTCAATTGGCCCATTCTTAGGGCCCAATTTTGATTAAAGTAAAACCCCAAATTTTGGCCTTATGACTTCGTTCCACCAAATTGAACCCCATGGCCTACTCCATCGGTCTCAATTAGAATCCTAAACTCTTCATAACACTCCTACACATCAAAATTGAACTTAAATTGGCCTTGTTTAAGCCCCAATTTCATTTAATTTCAACCTAAGTCAAAAGCACCAAATTGGCTATGCCTCCAAATTTCACCAAACTGATTGCCTTAACCCCAAAATTGGCTACCAATTTATGTTGAAAAATCTTCATCACGTTCCTATAGACCATTCCCAACAATCAATTTGGAATTAGCCCAAGCCTAGCCCAATCTAGACCTAAGTCTAGCCCAACATGCCCAAATTGACCAAAATCCAAAATCCTTCAAAGTGACCCTCCAATTGAACTCAAAATCCTTTCAATCCTTCACCAAAAAAGTTCCTTGCAACCATCTACATCCAATGCATCAATTAATTGGGCCAATTAACATGGTTAGCTTAGTACAAACCCAAGTTATGGTCATTTGCACCCACTTGGACCCATGCACCAAAATTGACCTTGACATGTCAAATTGGTCAAGGCAAGGCCACCACAGCCAAATTTTAGACCCTATTGACCAAGCCAAACCTCATGGAACCACACAAATAAGCCATGAACAAAAGGATCCCAAAATCAATAGATTTGATTCCATATTTGCTAAAGCCAAGGGTTTTTTTGCCAAAACAAAACACCAACACATCTAATTGCTATGACATATTCCACTAGCTCACATGACCTCTTAGCCACATCTGCTGGCCTGGCTGGCCGGCCTAGTGGTCTAAAAATTTCCAAATTGAGAGGCCACCCTTTCTGTCCCAGCCCTCTATGGAATCAAACCCAACTCAAACCTAGAGGCCACCTCATCCAAATTAAATCTTAGAGCCTCTGTGTCCTCCACTTAAGTAAGTATTTTCACCCCTAATTGGCCATGATGGCCACCTTAAAGCCCATTTTATAAAATCCTCACGTCCATGGCCATGGAGGGTGTGTTAAAAATTTCTCAGAGAGAGCCCCTCAAATTACTTCTAGAGCTTCTTTGAGACCTCCACAGTGCAAGCCAACCACTACATTGCCCTGAATCCCCTTGTTAGAGCTCAAATTTTTAGCTCAAAACCTTGTCGGAGATAGGACAAAGCTCACCACACCTCTACACTCCACCAAAATAAAATTAAACTCACCAGCATATTCACCGCAGTGAAAGAAGGAGAGGCCCCATCAAATCGCCCTCATACAGAGCCCCTAGCATAGCTCTGGACCAACACCTGAAATCAAGCTTGGTCAAATTCTTACCTCAGCCTTTCACTACAGTAAGAGGCTTAATCCATACCCTCCTTGGACCTCCATGAACATGTCAAGCACCTCTGATTGAAGCTTCCCATCTCAGAGCAAAGGTATTGAACTCCCTTTCCTACCAAGCATGTTTTAGTCCTCCATTTGATTAAAGTTAATTTAGTGCATGATTACCGTATGGATGTGTTTGTTACACTTAGACGAGCATTTAAAAACAAACCGCACTTAATTTGGTTAAGAAATGAGTGAGATCTTAAGCTTTGAAAATGGATGGTTCTCGGGCTAAGGCATTGGGGACAATGACGGGGAGCCTTCTGATTGTGTGCTTATCTCATTAACTAACTAGATCTAGCCGGAGAACGCCTTCATACATGAACCGGGGGCCGAGTCAGCGCTGAGGTGGATGACGGCGTCGAATGGGAGCGCGCCACGTAGAGCTTCGGAGCCACCGTAGGATGACGCGGCGCCGCGCGTTTATATAAATAAATAGGGTACTTTTTTATTTAAATAAATAGCCTTAACTTCAAAAAATCATATCTTAGTGTAGAAAAATCAAAAAAATAAAATAAAAATACCCACTTGCTCAGTGAACAGAGGATAAAAATGTGGAAAAAAAATTGAAGTTTGTTTGACGCATTTTTTATTTTTAATTAATTAAATATGGCTTTGAGTCTCTTAATTCTCCATGCATGTAGACATTTCACCGTGACTTGAAATTTTGGCATGTTGTTTCCTCTATCTTATGGAACATCCTCTAATTTTTCCAATGTCAGAGGATATCTCTAGACAGAGATCCTTATTTTTCAAGTTCATGTCTTTTATTTGCATAAATTAACCATAGTAATTAGCATATTGCTTAGAAAATTCAAAGAAAATTTTAAAAGGTTTGCTATAACTAGAGAACCCTTTGGAAAATTTTTTATGAGTTAATTCATTATAAATGCACATAATTTTCACTAATTCTAAAAAATAAAGAAAATTAATTTTAGGAAATACAAACATCTGAATGACTTAATTTTTAATCTCCACTACGATTTCAGAGAACTCCCCATAAAAGCTTCAAAATATTTGAAGCTCATTTAATAACTCAAATTGTTTTTTCAAGTTAAATGACATTTTTGTTACTAAAATGATTTTTAAAAATTAAAATATAACTTAAAAAATTATAAAAATTTTGTTTTAGGAGTTCTCTGTGATTAGAGGAATTTTTTTAAAATAAATTCGAAATTAAAATAAAATTTCCATTTTCAAGCCCATTTCAAATATTTAAATAATTAAAAAATATAAAAATCACAAAAAATAATTAAATTGATAGAAATGTTCTAAATTGTTTCCTAAGCACTTAGGGACAATTAGAATATTTTTCCTAATTTTCTATGTTATGATATTGAATTTTGAAGCTTATAATGATTTTTAGAGGCTAAAAATGGATTTTCACTAAAATAATTCTAACAATTAAAAGAAATATCAGAAAATATGAAATTTATTTCTTTGATTTCTTGACCTCATAGAGATTTAATAATAATATAAAACTTAATTTTCCATATTTAAAATATTTTATAATTAATAAATGCTCTAGAACTTAAAATAATTCTTAAAATTCAAATATAACTCAATAAACTATGAAATTTGGCAACAATGCTTCTCTGGTTTAATTCTACCTCGAGTAGAAATTTCAAGGGATTAGAAATTTCAATGGATTAGACTTTTCCTTGGTAAAGTTATGGAATTTTCTTTGAAAAATCTTATTTTTGCATTTAAATAAATATGTAAATTAAATTAAATATTAAAAAATCACATTTTCTTCTCTGATATCTTAACTGACCCATGAGTGAAGTGGGATAAAAATTTCATAATCATTTGGATCGAATTTGACAAATTATGAAGTAATAGAGCCTCAGGGGCAAAAGTGTAATTTTTGAAATTTAGCCTTAATTAACATTTAGGGTTAATTCAAGCAGGGAAAAGGGTGACCTATAATTTTAACTAACTTATTTGGATGATTGAAACACAAGTGGATTAATTGGTATAAACTAACCTCATTATTTCCATAATCAAGGAATAAATTTGTAATTCCTTAGATTATTAAAATTTGGAAGTATATTAAATTAAATGATCTTAGACTTAGGTTTATGACTTTGGAAGTTGATAACTCACAATTTAATAACCCTAATTGATGTTCAAATGACATTTAAGTGTTTTGAAAATGAATAATTATTATCACTTAAAAAATTCAACTTCTTTCAAAATAACCAAGACATCTACTCAGGTCTGAAGGGCTTAGTGGTGACTTAAACTAAAATCAAATTTGATTAAATAAGAATTAGACGAATCAATATAAAGTAAAACACCATTGAACACCCTAAGCCCAAGTTAGAACTCAAATGGACTAAGTGTTTCACTAACGCTAACTTGCCCCCTTTAAGGATCTTCACCTACATAACTTCCAAATTAAATGGCAAGTGATAATTACCCTACTCTTAGGGATAACTGAAACATCAACGTTCACTGAGCATTAAAAGTATTTACACGATGGGTTATTAAACAACATAATACGTTTAAAAAGAGCTCAAGACATTTCACCAGGCAATGAGAGGGAAGCATGGAGCTTCTTCTTTCTCCAAATCTGTTGGATACCTCGGAGGTCCACTAAACTTAATATCTATACATAATATGTTTTGCTTAACAAAAATCATCCATAATCAAATTAATAGGAACCCACCAAAGATATGACCTAGGATTGGGTAGATCACTAAAACCTTACTTTTTTTTGCTTTACATAAAATGCTCTAACATGAATTTTGATTTTCAAGTGGTGGAATGAGAAGACTCGTCAGGTATGCTTTAATAGTTTACAACATTGCCTTTTCTTAAGCTTTTCACACTGTGCTTACTTACCTGCATGTATGAACAAAACACAAACTTGCATGCTAAACAACAATGTCACCCTACATGAAAACTAAAACTGTCACGATAGCCACATAACCAAAACCTAAAACAAAAGTAAAATTAACCAAGATAAAAATCACCTCCACAACATTCAAAATATAAAACAACTCAAAATTTAATGACAAACATTACAAACAATAATTGCAACTAAATTAAGACATCTCTATCAAATGATCGGGAATCCCTCAGAGGAGGTAACCTATGATTGCTAACAAGACTTCCCATGATCTAAATGAAAGTACAGAATTTATTAAGTTGAGTTCAATAAATTTATTTGGACTAAGTGAATCTGATAGAAGATAGTGGTACTGGAACAAGGGAACCGTAAGATCCTAACCGGTGTTACCCTAATCAACTTTAACATCCCCCATAATGTTTAAATGACCATAAAATTTAAAGAACTTCAACCATAGGGCCACCTGATTTGACATCATAACTTGACACCCTAGAAAACTTAAACTCATTACAGTAAGGAGTTTGGAGCTAGCACGGTGGGCAGAACGACCATCTTCAACACAAAGCTTGTCTTCTCCAAGCAAAACCATCCCTTTTTCCTAGAAATTAAACAACGATCCCCAAGCCATAGGATTTCAAGGTTGTCTGCTTATGCAACATAAATCCTCACCTCATCTTTAGACCTTTGAACAGCTCTGCTGTACAAAATAAAACCTAACTCTTCTTAGTATTTCGAGGTTGTCGTTCATCACGACCTAAATTCTCACATCTTCCAAGCTATTTGTGTGATCATTCCACACATATGTATGTCCTAATAAAATAAAATTGACAGGATGAAATACTTAAATAATTTGTTCTCAAAATTAAAGCCAAAAAATAAGATAGCTTGGGAGGTCACCGAGGTTCTCCTCTGGATCTATGACATCCCCTAGATCATCCTCCTTTGGACTCTATAATAAATGTATCAAATTTAAACCACTCCCTTTTCACACCTCTCCGCTCGATCTCGTTGAAAAGTCCTATCCTTTTGAACTCCTTGAAGATAATATTTCATGATTTTTATCGAGAGTTTTCTTAGGAGACTTTGGTCATCTAAGATGTAATTAACTACAAGGGCTTGCCGTTATAGGAAGCGTGTTCGAACCCAGCTTAATATAAGCCCTATTTATTTTTTCATTTTAAATAGGGGAAATTGTCGGCAAATAAAAAGGTTTCGCAGACCAAATGGACGTCATACATCTCTTAATTTATTTGATCGAGTCTCAACCTCAAGTCTTGTGTTTATCCTTCGGGATAGATACATGGTTTGAGGTATATTGCTCTTTCATTTAAATTATGAAAAATATGGGGTCAATTTGATTTCATATTCTTCTAAAATATATATATGTGTAAATTAAAATGTCCTTCCAAAGCGGGCGATGGGATTTCGATTCCGGTGACCGATAGCTTCTTACGGGCAACTCATCAACCAAAATAGTTCCGACAACTACATAAAAATATGACTTTTAGTAAAGAGTTTAACTTTTAGATTTCCAAATTATGGTCTACTAAATATCATAGCATAATTGTTAGATTTCCATATTTTTTATTTTCTATTCTTTTGGAGGAAACTTGCAAATTTTCATATTAAAGTCATTTAGAGGATCCATATAAAAAGAACATCATGAAAATTGTACTAGTAAATATGCTAATATATAAATACAAATTTAGAGAATGTAATTAACCTTTCTTCCTTAAGTTGATTCTAGTGAAGCTAATTTTTTATTAGGCATCTCCTCAAGCTTCTACTCACATATTTTTCTTATCTTTTCTTTTTTTCTTATAAATTTATTTATTTTTTTATTTTTTATGTGAGAATTACAATATCTGGATAGCCTTTAATAATTTTGAGCTTCACTGTCCTTTTCTTAATGTTAAAAACTTTTCACATTCCTTCACTTTATAAATTTATATTAACTTTGAAGATTTTTTATAAAGTTTCAATATATATTTTTTTTAACTCTAAGATTCTCAATACATAAAAAATACAAATTCCTTTACTTAAAATGGAAATACCATAATCTTATTCTTTCATACCAAATACCTTAATCTCTATAATTAACCTTTACCATTGAAATTTTTTACTTAAGCTCACTCTATATTTAAAAACACAAATATAGTTATCTAAAGTTAGGCTAGACTAGTAAAGGTCATGTAAAAAAAAAACTAAAATATAGCTAATTGAGGACAAATAAAATTAAGTTTCTTTCCTTAAAAAGGAATTTTTCTTCCCGCCCCCCCCCAAAAAAAATAATTTTTTTAATTAATTAAGCATGAAAAACTTAAAATACAGGGTGAAAGAAAAAAGTTATAAGACTTAAAACATTAATAAGAAAAGACTTACCTTTTGAAGGTTCTATTTTTGCAACTTAACTCTGAATTATTGCATATGCTAATATGAAATATATGTGGAGACGTTAAGGGTGGCAGCTGGTTCTCTGCTAGGGTTTTGGGGGAGATGAGGCTCCTTGGTTTTTGGAGGATTGGGGGAGTGTCAAGTTTTCTGCCATCTAGCCATCTGGTTACTTTTTGGAGGTCAGTTGTTGTGATTGTTGTGTTTCTTTTCTTCCCGGGCTTTCAGTTATTCAAAGGAGTACTGTTCCATTGGAACCTAACTTTCGGGTCCTTTGCTGAGGTGAAGGGTTTTTACTATGGCTTTTCCCATTAATTTTGAAACTAATGTGCAATGGGCTCAGGCCACCTATGTTGGGGTGGTGGACAATAGTAGGGATTCCCTTCGTGACCCTAACTTACTGGTGTTTCTCCAAGCCTTCCATGACACAGTGGCTGGCAAGGGTTCTTCTCCTTGCATCCATCCTGTAGGACTGAGGGAGGGGGAACCTGCTGCTTTGTTTTCTGCAGAAGAGCTAAATAATTTGAACAAGGAAGTTCAATTTAATCTCATTATGAAATTTAACTTGGGCCACCCTAAAATGGATTTAGTGAGAAACTATTTTGATTCACTGCACTTTATTGGCAATTGGATATTGGGTTACTTATTGGCATACATTTGTTAATCCACTCTCAAATGAAGAGGATTATGCATGGGTGCTTGCCAAGCAGTCCATAACTATGTGGGGGACAGACATGAAGATTATAAAATGGACTCTTGAGTTTGATGCTAGTGAGGAACCACCTGTGGTTCCCATATGGTTCAAATTTCTAGGATTGCCATTGCATCTATTTAAGCTAAATGCCCTGTTCAATATTGGGTGTGCTATTGGAACCCCATTGAAGGTTGATGCTCATACTTACAATAAGGCCAGGCCTGCTAGTGCAAGAATCCTCATTGAAATGGATATAACTCTCCCTGAAATGAAAAGGATATGGATTGGGAATGATAACCAAGGATTTTGGCAAGTGGTGGTTATGGAACATAAGCCATACTATTATCAACATTGTAGGATGTTTGGACATTCAAAGGAAAGGTGCTACAGACTTCATCCCTCACATCCATCACACAAAATAATCAAACAGATTCCACCTAAGGAAGTTGCTGAAAAAGTAAACCATAATAATCTAGAAGGAGGAAATGAGATGGAAAGACATGAATCAACTCAAGTAATAGTTGCTAAAAACTTAACTTCAGATGTGAACAATATGGAAAAGCAAAATGAAATTGAACAAAGCCCACAAAACTTAGGAAAACAATCTAAAGAGAAAGAAAACCCCTCTCAGACAAAACAACATGCTAGAGGAGAAAACAACAAGGTTGTTCTCAGTCTGGAATCTGATTGAGGGACAAAAATGTAGTAAGAGGAGACCACAACAGCAACTAAAAGGTTAATGATAGTCATCAACAAACTTTTTGAAATAGATTGGCAACAACAGAAAAATATGAAAATGAAGAGGTCAAAGATGGAAGAGCAGAAAACAATGGTCGTTCAAGGAAAACAGACAATGGCAAAGGGATCTATCTAAACAGAACACATTTCTCATCCTTTGAGGGGAATGACCAAATCTAGATCCCAACCCTCAAGTCAAACATCCCATTTAGATGATTAATTTTTTATGTTGGAACATAAGGGGGGTAGCTAACCCTCCTTCTTTTAAAAGACTAAAATATCTCAACAATCAATACAAATTTTGGTGCATGGTCATTTTGGAACCTATGGTTCATAGCAATAAACAAAAATATGAGAAAGCTTTTTTTGGTTTTTATCTTAAATAATAAAATTTGGATCTTTTTTAGAAAGTAGATGCAATGCCAAGTCCAACTCAACCATTCTCAGTTCATACATCTTTCATTTAACATGGCAGGAAGGACTGAGCATGAAACTTTTATTTATGTTGGTTATTCTAGTTCAGCAAGACAGGCTTTGTGGGATGAATTGCATAAAATCCAGACAAAATTGACACTGCTTGGATAGTGGGAGGACATTTCAACTGCTTGGCTTCTCCCGCTGAAAAGAAAGGGGGTTGACCCCCTAGTCTTACAAAAATGACTGATTTTAATGATAACATTAAAAAATGTGTCCTCTTTGATTTGGGATACAATGGTCCCAATTTTACTTGGAGGAGGGGGAATATGTGGGAAAGATTTGACAGAATGCTTGCTAATGATCACTCGATTTAATCATTTTTACAGACAACTATAACACACCTTAGCTTGGCTGGGTCTGATCACAAACCTTTTGTAGTAACCATCTCAACAAAAGTGCACAACCACGGTCACCCTTTTAGATATCTAAATGTTTAGTCAAGCCATAAAGATGTCATCAAAATTGTGGGGGAGAATTGGAGAGACTGTGATCATTCAAATCCATTAATTCAACTATGGAACCTTAAAAAAAAAATTGGCAAAGTCCTTAACCAGTGAAGCTGGGTTACTTTTGGGAATCTACTAAATGGGGTGGAGAAGGCAGCAAATGAGCTGATACAAATGGAGCAAGATCATAGTAATGGGCTAGTAGATGAGGCCTCCCTTTTGGAAGCCAATGAAAAGCTGCTTGTTACTATCAAGTGGCAAGAACATTTCTTAAAATAAAAGGCTACCACAACCAGGTTTAATGAGGGGGTGTCGGCACTATTTTTGGTGTGGGGTTTGCCCGTAAGAAGCTGTCGGTCATCGGAATTGAAATCCTGTTGCCCGCTTCGGAAGGACGTTTAAAAAAAAAATTTAGTTTTGAAAAAGATGAAGTCAAACTGACCCCATAATTTTCATAGTTTAGATGAAAGAGCACTTTATCTCAAATCCTGTATCTATCCCGAAGGATGAACGCAAGAATTGAGAATAAGGCTCGATCAAATAAACTAAAGAAAGTTATGACATCCGTTTGGTCTGCGAAACCAATGTATTGACCGACAAGTTCCCCTATTTAATATAAGGAATTAAATAAGGTTTAT